>NW_015174276.1:155247-167882 GCF_001447785.1 Gekko japonicus
TAGAATCATAGAGTTGGAAGGGATCTCCAGGGTCATCTAGTCCAACCCCCTGCACAATGCAGGAAATTCACAACTACCTCCCCCCCACACCCCCAGTGACCCCTGCTCCATGCCCAGAAGATGGCAACAAACCTCCAGGATCCCCGGCCAAACTGGCCTGGAGAAAAATTGCTTCCTGAGGCCAAAGTGGCGATCAGCATTTCCCTGGGCATGTAAGAAAGGGCCACGAGAACGAAGCACGTAGAACACTTTCAGAATATTGTTTTTCTATGTATTTAATTCGTTTGTGCCCCACTTTCCCCCCAAAGTGGCTTACATCATTCTCCTCTCTTCCATTTTTGTCCTCACAACAACACTGTGAGGTAGAACCGTTCCTTGACACCCTGGAACTCTTGTTGGTCTCTAAGGTGCGCCTGGCCTCAAACCTGACTGTTCTGCCACAGACAAAGATGGCCGCCCTCTGAAATTGTGAGGTATGTTAGGCCGAGAGCGTGTGACTGGCCCAAGGCCACCCACCCTGTGAGCTTCCACGGCACGAGTGGGGATTCAAATCCAGATCTCCCAGTTACTAGTCCAACACTCTTAACTACAACACAGTGGCTCTCTGGTAATACAAGTTAGTCATTTGTGGCCCGAGACAAACCAGGCTGGGGATCTGTTGATGGTGACACATGCCTTTTTTTAAAAAAACAATTTTATTAGGATATATTAATAGGTCAAACATACATCACATTGCTAAATATCATATATCCTTTTCTCCTAATTCCCCACCCCTTTTGACTTCCCACAGTGCTCCAACCTCCAGCCCATGTCTTATTTTCCCTTCTTCTCTCCTCTCAAACTCTATAGGTAACATATCCTTTAACTAAAATTTTCATACGTTTACACTTCTTCTAAAGTCAATCTTTTTTCAATAATTTTCAAAGCAAAGTAAGTTGTTCTTTACATCCCAATATTTCTCTAAATACTCTTTAAAGTCTTTCCAATCTGCAAAAAATTCTTCTGCTTCCAGATTTTTAAGCTTTCTTGTCATTTTGTCCATGTCAACTATAAAAAGTAACTTTTTTCTCCACTCCCCGATTTCGGAAGTTCTTTCCTGTTTCCAGCATTGAGCATATGTCATTCTAGCAGTTGTAATCATATACCACATCAAAGTCCTTTTCGCAATGTTGACTTCTTCCATTTTAAGTCCCCAAAGTAATATTTCAGGTTCTTTCTTAAATTTACATTTCACAATTTTCTCCATTTCCGTATGGACCTCAGTCCAATTTTTTTTTGCTTTATCACAAGTCCACCACATATGGTGATGGTGACACATGCCTTGATTGCTTATTGGTTTTGCTTCTCTTTGAGGGCTGGGTGAGTTAAAGTTTTTAAACCCAAGAATAAATGCTTGTGTAGATGAAGGCTATGGCACAGACCGGTTGAATCTGAAACCCCCAAACCGTTGCGGGCCAGCTGTACTCTGGGGCACAATAAACAGAGGGTTTTGCCAGTTAAGCTTCCTCTTAACTATTGGGGCTGCTCAAGAAGATTCCAAGCCATTCTGATATACCTCGAAGGGTTGCTGTTAGGATAGGTGGGTGATTGGAATGCCGTTGTGTGCTGGATGGTGGTAGGGAAATGGAAGTACCAAGATTTGCTGTGTAGCACACAGAGAGTTATGGGAGGGAGAAGGAGCTCATGTTTAGCCTAGCTGCTCGAAATGCAAACGTCATCCTCGGGCTGGCGAGCGCCCTGTGAACGCCGCAGTGCTTATCAGCTACAACATATGTTAGGCCTGGCCTTCAGTGCTTCACCTGGTGCTCTGTTAATTAAAGTATTGTCTCAACGAAGGGAGCGGATGGTGGTTCCTGGTTTGTGGGGTCCCTCTCCCTTTTTGGTGTATTATAGAAATTCTCATTGGATAAGGCAGCATCATTGCCAGGGGACTGTAAGCTTTATAACAGGTAAAAAGCAAGAGCAGTTTCAGTATCTCTGTTGTGGGGATTTCTTTCACACGCTGGAATCTGGGATTCTAGATGCCTTGAAGTTAATAATTAACATGAGCAGGGATTAGTCAGATGTGAGCCAAGGCTGCAATCAGTGCAGTCCTCAGAATATTGGCAGCTTGGGTAGAGTCCAGCTGCTAAAACTCCTTGTTGTTAAGATATTTATATCCCCCCTGCTTTCCACCCTAGTGGGCCCCCAAAGCAGCTTTACATCATTCTCCTCTTCTCCGTTTTATTCTCTCAACAACCCTTTGAGGTAGGTTAGGCTGAGAATGCGTGACAGGCCTGAGGTCACCCAGTGAGCTCCCATGGCACGGTGGAGATTTGAACCCAGGTCTCCCAGGACCTAGTCCAACCTTCTGACTACTGCATCATGCTGACCTCTTATCTGCCCACCCAAGTATATTCAGTGGTGCCTGCATTTTGTGTCTCTGTATGTAAAGGAGCTGCGGTGGCTCAAGTGGTTAAGACGCTGAACTGCAGGCTGTGGAAGGTCGGTAGTTCAGCAGTTCAAGACCCAAGTTGCCGCATGACGGAGTGAGCTCCCGTCTCTAGTTCCAGCTCCTGCCAGCCTAGCAGTTCGAAAGCAAGAAATTGCAAGTAGATAAATAGGTACCACTTCGGTGGGAAGGTAACGTGCGCCTTGGTGTTTAGTCATGCCGGCAGGGAACCTTTGCTTTATGTAATTCAGTATGGGGCTCAGAGCCGTCTTCTTCCTGGTACATGGAAGAGAAGACGAAGAGAGAAGAGATTGGATTTATACCCCATCCGTCACTACCTGAAAGAGTCTCAGAGTGGCTTACAATCCCTTCCCCTCCCCACAACAGACACCCTGTGAGGTAGGTGGGGCTGAGAGAGCTCTTTCAAGAACTGCCCTTGAGAGAACAGCTCTGAAAGGACTTGTAACTGATCCGAAGTCACACCAGCAGCTGCATGTGGAAGAGTGGGGAATCAAACCCGCTTCTCCCAGATTAGAGTCAGCACTCCTAACCACTACATCAAACTGTGGAAAATTGCCACAATTGAAGAGCATGTCTCTTTGGGTTAAGCACCCCTTGCTATGCTCTGATTCCTCCTCATCGTTTTTGTTTGTCCTTCTTAAACATAATTCCCTCAATTAATACTTTAGCCATGGCTGGATGGCAGTGGGTAGACACGTTTGATTATTTGCAAATGGGTGAATTTAAACAAACAGGAAAAGCCCACTTAAGGTCACTGGGAGGTGAATGAGTTAACAGCTGCTGGATGAGTAGTACACATTTCATTTATTTGTTGCTGTGCCAGCAGTGATTCCAGTACCTAGTTACCAGCTTAGCCAGAAATGTGCCAGGATATTGGGGTGCTTCTGCAGAGCTTAACTTGAACAGCTTACTAGCTAGTGATGCCCAGATCTGCTCAAGAGAGATAGGACACCCATCCAAATGTGGTAGCAGAGGCACTGGGGCTGCTGTTGTAACACTGCTAGTGTGTATGGTTGCTGACCAGGAACTAGCACCCAGTGGTGGGCGTAGGCAGTAATGCCAACAGTGTGTGGCAGGTAGTGCTAGACTTTGAGCGGAGGGTCTTCTGCCACCTTTTGGCTCTGGCACTGGTGTAGCGGTTAGTGTTGGATGAGGGTACAGAAGAACCAGGTTCCAATCCTCACTACAGAGGGAAGGCCTGGAGAGCGACACCCCCCCGGCAACTCCGAGGCGGGCAGGCCAGGGGGGCCCCTGGAAGGATCGGGGAGGCATTTAAAGGTCTCCCTTTGCCTTCCCCGGCCTGTTCAAGGGCCGGCTTGCCCAGGCTCCCCGCAGCCCCGGGGCACCCGGACAAGCCAAGGGAAGGCACGGGGTGTGGCCTAATATGCTAACGAGCTGTGCTGTCAGGGTGTGGCCTAATATCCTAACGAGTTTCTGCTGTTAGGTGTGGGCTATTAGGCTAATGAGTTCCTGATGGGCTTTTTCTACAAAAAAAGCCCTGCACATGCATACCATTTTTGAAGTGAAGATGTTTATGGGAACAAATTATTCAAACCACATGAGGGCAAATCCTCTTACATGTCAACTAAATTGTCATTTGGAGTAATCTACAGAGCTCTGCCCTCAGTGAAGCAGACTACCAGAAAAGGATTTTCCAGTGTTCAGGCTGTATATCTATTGTCTGATTTGATGGTTTTAAAGAGAACCTGATTTTGTTTGCCAAGAGGAAAGTGTATGCATGTTGGTTACAAGGTTTTACAGCACCTGTTGGCACTGCTGAAGAGGCAAGCCTCATTTTCAACTGGAAAATGGCTTGCCTCTTCAGCAGTTGGAAACACTGAAGGTATCTCTTCTCCACGGTGGTTCATAGAACTTTGCTTATATTGCTAATGTACAATCATGTGTATTCAGGTGCCTAAATTTGTTCCCTTCTCTATGGGAATCTGAAATTGAAGATTCTGGGGCCAAGGGAGCATACACAAGGAGATGCTCAATTGTGGTAGAAGCAAATTGGCAGACCAGAGAGATATGTATCTAATGGGCTGTTCAGATATTGTGAAGAGAATAAAGCCGTTAACTTCATGCCCCATGTGGGTGGTGTGAGAACTAGTTGAGCCTGTGCTACTGAGGAGCCCTCATTAGCAACCCAGTTAAGGAGGATTCCTGTTTGCCAAGTTATAATTACTTTTATCTCTTCATGCTTGGTTTACTGCGGCACAGTTAGTCATTTTATTGGTACTGCATAGTAATAACGTTTAGTGAGCAATATAAAAAATTCTGCAACGGTAGGCGCCTTTACTCAAATGATTTTGCAGCATTTGTGGGTGGGGGGGATGCTAGGCAAATGTTTAGACTTATCTGCATTCAAGCTTGTCGTTGCATTCTTAAATGCAGCTCTCTAGGAAAGCTGGAAAATGACAGTGTAGCATTCCAAACTGCTTACCCCACAATCACATACAGCTAAGGATTTTGAGGAAGCAAATCACTATATCCAGTAGTACCCTGACTGGCCCCAGAACAGATGATGAAAATGAAAATCACCAGGGCAGCCCGAGATGAAGAGGGTAGCTCCCTAAGTATGCTGAGAAAGTGGCTTTGTAAATTAACCAGAAGAGATTTAAAAAATCCTCAAATGCCCTTGCACGGAATGAAAATGCTCCAGATAAGATGGAATGTTGAGAGCAGTTAAAGGTGCAAAGGAGGTGTTATATATAGACGCATTAGCCGGTTTGTATCCCTCAAGCTTAGAACAATGGGGAGAGGGATTTGGAAGGGTTGGGTTTCCATATGGCCCCCATGCTACAATTCCCTGCGGGGCGGGGGGGGGGAGCTTGTGCTGGCATTGTAAAGAGAGTGGTTCCTTGAAAACTTTGGTCTTTGTAAAAATCTTTGGTTCAGGCTGCAATTGTGGCCTAGAGAGTGTTCCCAGAGACCGTTAGAGACACAGGGCAAGCTGACCTTGCTACGTTAGATAAGATGCAGCTGGACGAAGGGAGGTTCTGCCTTGTCAGCTGCCAGTTAACATTCCAAGCCCTTGAGGTCTCTCTGTGGATTTCACCTGTGGGAACAGGACAGAACAATCCGGCAGTAAGTTTCGTTTCTTTTCTTCTGGTCAAGTCACCCCATAGATCATGGGCCCAGCAACACTTAGATCACCTCTAAGGGTTCTGATTGGTTCAACAGGCCTGGGGGCCAATTAGAGACCCTCACCCATAGAATAGTTAGTTGCTTTTCGTGAGCCGTTGAGCTTCTTGCTCTTAGCTTCCGGTTTGATGGTGACTGTGCACCATGCAGTTACTGTCCTCCTGGCAGCCATCTTGATTGCTCGGTTGTGAGGGCCGGACAGCTTACTGACCCAGGCTAACTCTGGAGAAAGAGAGCCGCTTTGATGCTGGGACCTTCAGCCTGAGATGGGTTAGCATCTGGTAACTTGGAACCTTGTCTTGCTGCATTAGCCAGTAACTTAACTTTTAGATTTATT
The DNA here is from genome assembly GCF_001447785.1 of Gekko japonicus. Classification (NCBI taxonomy): domain Eukaryota; kingdom Metazoa; phylum Chordata; class Lepidosauria; order Squamata; family Gekkonidae; genus Gekko; species Gekko japonicus. Next base: position 161,181 of record NW_015174276.1, read on the forward strand.
GTTTTCCCTCGCAGTCTTCTTGTCTTTTAAACTATTTTTTGGACCGCAATAAAATAATTATGTTTTACTTGTTGTGGTTTTTGCCTTTGCTGACCTCAAATCTAATCCCAGTGCTTTGATACAGGGACCACCTTCCAGGTAACTGTTTAGTGTTTGGAAACTCCCTCTGCAGGCCTACCCTTCAGGGCTGACTTCCTTGTTAATTTCCCTGAAAGGCTGGGAGACTTGCCCAATTGCTCCCCCAGCTGTTGGGATAGACTTTAACAGGCCGGTGGTAGCCTACCTACTTAGTGTGAGGAACGTAATGTGGTAATGTTTTGGTAACGTTCTTTCTTGCAGCCCTTCCACTCCAAAGTCCTTAGCCGGGGTTTGGTTGAGGACTTTTGACAAGCGTAATGACACACTTCTGTTGACCATTCCAGAGTCTGTTCTCCTGCTTTGGAGAGAAGCAGAGACGACTACACCAGGTGATCAGGAAAGGGCCTGAAATGCCACAGGGACCGGTTCTGTGTTGGACTCTAAAAACAGGCAGCTGGAAATAATTCCTTGCCTGAATGCTGAGTACGCATGAACACACAAAGCTGCCTTATACTGAATCAGACCATCAAAGTCGGTATCGTCTCCTCAGACTGACAGCGGCTTTCCAGTATCTCAGGCAGAGATCTTTCACATCACACACTACCTGGTCCTTTTTAAACTGGAGATGTAGGGGACTGAATGTGGGACCTTCTGCATGCTAAACAGGTGCTCTGTCACTGAGCCACAGCCCCTCCCCTAGCTGGCTGATCTCAGTTAATTTTGTTCACAGTAAGAGGCGGGTGGTATCAATCCACATCATTAAGTCTACTGCATGGGATAGGCAGTGAGTTAATGTTTTTACCGCCTTAAATGTTCAGTTGCTTGTTGTGTGGCTGCAAACACTCTTTTGGTGCTTTGCAACAAATCACAAAGGACCCACTGATGCAATGCATTTCTTCTACTAGGATATATTTCCCGTGATGCTTCTCATGAAAAATGTTTTGTGGGAATACGCAGGGCTATTTTTGGGCAGGAACGCACAGGAACGGAGTTCCGGCTGGCTTCAGAATTGGCCATGCCCACTACAGCCAGAACCTTTACATGCGTGGCTACAGAGGGAAGGGGCGCCCGGGCAAGCCAAGGGAAAGCAGTTTAAACTGCCTTCCCTTCAAGGGGGGGCTTGGCCGGGCTCCCCGCAGCCGCAGGGCACCCGGGCAAGCCAAGGGAAGGCACGGGGGTGTGGCCTAACATGCTAATGAGCTGTGCTGTCAGGGGTGTGGCCTGATATGTTAATGAGTTCCTGCTGGGTTTTTTCTACAAGAAAAAGCCCTGGGAATAGCACTCGTGTCCTTGGAAACCTTAGTCTGGGTTTCTAAGAATTTATGTCCAGGAACATCTTGGCAAGGTTTTTGGGATGCTGTGTAGTGTGACAACATTCAGCAACCAAAACAGGAAGAACAAAAAGTTTAACAAATCTATTAGGGAACTTATGAAAATATGATGTTCTTTCGCACCAAGCTGGTCCATTGTGCCATCTAGCTCAATATTATCTTCTCTGACAGTGGCTCTCCTGAATCTCCAACAGAGAAAGGTTTTCCTCTTCACCTGCTATCAGAAATCCTTGAACAGGAGATGCCAGACATTGCACTTGAGACGCAAAACCACTTATACGCTGCCTACTTAATTCTTTCTCCTCAGGCAATCTCTCTCCTCAGCAGTTCCTCTTCCCTCCTCCTGCTTCTCCATCTGCTGAGGAAATACTCTATCTCCCATTTTTCTTTCCTCTCCCCAAGTAATTCCTTTCCAGATTATCCGCCACTCCGCCTTGCCAACATTTAGCTTCAAATCTTTCTATCTCTGTGATGGAGTACCTATTTTAGGTACTTCTGTGCCTCGGAAAATGAGATTTAATGTCTGTGAGTTGGACTTAAGTTGAGAGAGACATTCAAAATGGTACGAATTTGAAGGTTTGGAGGGGGGGGCAGAGTTGCCCGTGAGCGTCAGCAGCCACTCAGACCACGGTTAATATAGCCAGTGTCACCCGGAATAGCCATAAATCACAGTTGGATAGCAAAACAGATCCACCCGTCCCACAGAAGCAAGGGCAGAACAACAGGCCTGTAATTCTCAGGGTATCGATGCCGATGAACATGCTGATGGCGGCCATTTTGCCGAGGTGTGGTACATTATCATAATGCATGTGGCGTGGCAGCATATCGAGTGTGGACATCAGCAAAGGGAAGTTGAAGAGAAAGCTAAACCAGTGCCTCTTAATCCAGTCACACTCTCCCTATCTTACCTCACAGGGCTGTGGAGAGATCAAAAGGATGTATGTTGTCCTGAGTAGGGTCACCAACCTCCAAGTGGGAGCTGGAGATCTCCGTCACACAGAAGCAAGGGCAGAACATACAGGCCTGTAATTCTCAAGGTATCGATGCACAGGGGTCATTTCCTGCAGGAGCGTGTTCAGACTGCATAAAGTGGTTATTGATTTATTTAAAACATTTATTCCATTTCTCCCGCAGAAAATAGCTGCTTTGGAAGGTGGACCACATGGCATCATACCCCTACCATGGTCCCTCCCTAAGCCCCATTCTCCCAGGCTCCACCCTCAAAGCTCCGGGTATTTCTGAACTCGGAGTTGGCAACCCTAGTCCTGAGAGTCTTGGAGGAAGGAAGCAATAAAAGTGTACGGGGGGCAAAATGTTGCTGGTGCGCCCTGATCTGGATAGCTTAGGCAAGCCTGATCTTGTCAGATTTTGGAAGCTAAGCAGGGCCAACCCTGGCAAATACTTGGATGGGGGACCTCCAAAGAATACCAGGGTCGGGAGGCAGAGGTGTGCTATCAAGACACTTCTCTGAATGTCTTCCATGCTCCAGTAGGAGTTGCCAGAGGTCACCATCACTTCCGGGCACACACACACATATGCAACCCCCCCAAAAAATGTTGCTTGTGCCACCCAGCACAGTGTTGAAGTATTTAAATGGCATTTAAACCTGGAGATTTTGGGTGTGGAACCTGGGGAGGGTGGGCTTGGGGGAGGGACCTTAGCAGGGTATGATGCCTTAAAGTCTTCCCTCCAAAGCAGCTGTTTTCTCCAGGGAAACTGATCTCTGTAGTCTGGAGATCAGTTGTAATAGTGGAAGATTGTCAGACCCCCCAGTCCAGTTACGCTCAACAACTCTCTCTTGGCAGTGATAGAGGGGGTTGTGTTGTTGTTCAGTCGCACAGTCGAGTCCGACTCTTCGCAACCCCATGGACCAGATCATGCCAGGCCTTCCGGTCTTCCGCCGCCCTCTGAAGTTGGCTCAACTTAATGTTCGTTGCATCTATGACACTGTCTAACCATCTCATCCTTTGCCGTCCCCATCTTCTTTGACCTTCAGTCTTTCCCAGCATCAGGGTCTTCTCCAGGGAGTGCTCCCTTCTCATTTGGTGGCCAAAGTATTTGAGCTTCAGTTTCATTATCTGGCCTTCCAGGGAACAGTCAGGGTTGATTTCTTTTAGGATTGACTGATTGGATCTCCTTGCAGTCCAAGGGACTCTCAAGAGTCTTCTCCAGCACCATAGTTCAAAAGAATCTATTCTCGGCGCTCGGCCTTATAGTCCAACTCTCGCAGCTATACATGACTACTGGGAATACCATTGCTTTGACCATGCGGACTTTTGTTGGCAGGGTGATGTCTCTACTTTTTATCATGCTGTTTAGGTTCGCCATCGCTTTCCTCCCAAGGAGCAGGCGTCTTTTAATTTCATGGCTGCAGTCACAGTCTGCGGTGATTTGATGACTAGGGAGCCATGTACCTGATGTTATCTGCAGGTCGTCTTGAAGAAACAGGCTCTGAAGAACTGCTCTTCCAAAAGCAGCATCAGTTTTAGCACAGTGCATCACCACCAGGAACTTCTCAAAGGCTGAAGTCAGTGAACCAATAGCAGACCTGCAGAGATATGTCACCAAGTATCTGGAGAAAGTGGCAGAATCAGGAGCCATAATGACCCTTTCACAGTACTAGCTTGCTTGATACGTTCGCATCAAACTTTAAAGCCAGGCATCTTTCCCGGCATTTGAAAGACATGTTTGCACTCACTGGAGAAAACCCTGATGCTGGGAAAGATTGAAGGTCAAAGAAGACGGGGACGGCAAAGGATGAGATGGTTGCTTTCTCCATAATCCAGCGAATGTTGGCAATTTGATCTCTAGTTCCTCTACCTCTTCGAAACCCAGCTTGTACTTCTGGCAGTTCTCTATCCACGTACTGTTGAAGCCTAGCTTGTAGGATCTTGAGCATGACCTTGCTAGCGTGTGATATGAGTGCAATTGTGTGATAGTTGAGGGGTACAAGCTTAATATAGATAATTCGAGCAAAAGCCCCTTCCTTCCCCCCAGGCATACATCACATTCACACCACGCCTAAGGTTGCCATCCCAACCAAGTGAAAGATATATGTCTTGGTTATCTACAGCTCAAGCTGGTACAGAGAAGCTCTCAAGGACACCTTCCCCTGGGAAAAGGCAAGGAGGTGCAACTTGCAAGGAAAGTTATGTCTTCTAGAAGCAAAGGTCTCATTCAGTCACTCACTCACCCCCCTCCCCACAGGAATTCCCTCCCTCCAATAACTATGGGAACCCAAAATGAGCAAAGTGAAGCAATCTTCTGTAAACCTTCAGAACAACAGTATTATTTGGAACATGGTTTTTCTCCTTAAAAGAGAGATCCAGTGTTTGCTCCGATGCTACAGTGTACTATTGTGGAGCATGGGAGCTCTCCAACCTCCAACAGTGAGATTAAATGACATTGCTGATAATCAAGGCCCTCCCCCCCACACACAAAAAAGGTACAGCTCCTTCCGGTTGTTGATAAATGTTTATGCAAAGGAAACAGGCTTCCTGCCAGTGGGGGGAGTTGACAGTCAGGAGAGGCAGACAAATTGGAACAAGGCATTAAAAACACGCCACTCCAAAGCTGTTTAAATCATCATCATGCGAACTGTGAATTTATTACAATGCACGCCTCCTCGGGGGACAGAGATCTGAAAGGGCTGTTTGTAAACATGTAAGACAATAAGCGTTTCCCTGCCGTGCCATGGTGACGGAGATCTGGCATGCCTAAACAGGACCAGAGATGTGTGCAAGAGCTGGCTCACCTGTGGCCAGATGGCTGCCACAGAACACGGAGCAAAACAAACCCTCCCTTTTAAAAACAGCGATATTTCCCCTTTCTTCCCTGGCAAACAAATGTGTATCTTAGAAGCAGGGAGAGGATATTTGCAGCCATTTAAAAAGCCACAGTGCGCTTTCTGTGCGAGGGCCTTAATTATTTAGCGAGCATTTAAATAAATGTAGGCAAAACGGACAGCCAACATCGGTCAGCGATAGCCGAGGGTAATTGAGATCTCTCTTAAAATATAGTCCCCAGCAGCTGGTATATCTGTTAAAGAACTCTTTGGAGAAGCGGGCACCTCTCCACTCGAGGTACTGAGTGGAATCCAGGGGCCTTCCATTCCTCACGGCTTTCGGAGTCGTTATCGCACAGCAGTTAATCCCCCTCTGCAGCTGACCAGATCAACGTGCGAAGGAGCCTGTGGCCTACAGGGGAGAGGCTGCGTATCCCATTACCCGGCCCTTCGGAGTCCCAGGTGAAATATGAGAAAGGAACCACGCTGAGGCACTGGCCCTGGCCAGCACTCTGTCTCTTGATATTTTCCAGGGTGCAGGGCCAGCCTGCACTTAGCGGCACATTGAGATAAGCACGCTTGAGAGCCTTCCGAAATGGACGGCATTGATCGGAGGGGAGGGGAACGGCTTCTATGAAACGGGAATCTAAACATAGTTCCGGAGGCCGGCTTGTCCTTAAAAGACTCCTAGCCCAGCTCTCTGCACGCATGAGTCTCTAATAGTTCAGCCAGCTGTCAGCTTCAAAGGGTTAATGCGGAATTTGGGGGCTCTAAAAAAAGAAGAGGTCCTTGCTGGCAAGTCCGAGGACTGAAAGTCACACCTGGTGCCTCCTGCGGCTGACACGAGTGCTGAGATAACCTCGAGGCCAGCCATTGGCAGCAGGATGAGAAGCGCTCGCCTCCCTTAGGGGAAGGTCATCCGGCTTTGCGAGGGTCTGCTTAGGGCTCATTTCTGCAGGGATGGGATGGTTCCACGGTGCCTAGATCTGAGTCCAGTAACACCTCAGAGACCGACAAGATGTTCAGGGTATGAGCTTTCTAGAATCCAAGCCCCCATTGCCAGGTGCTTTGGCTCTCAAAAACCCATACCTAGAAAATCCTGTCGGTCCCTAGGGTGCTGCTGGACTCGCATTTAGCTGGCAGACCAACATGGATACTAGGCCAGGATTTTTTTGGTTAAGTGCGCGGAGTCTAATCTGGGAGAACCAGGTTTGATTCCCCACTCCTCCACCTGCCGGCTGCTGGTGTGTCTTTGGGTCATTCACAAGATCTTCCAGAGCTGTCCTCTCACGAGCAGTTTCTCTCAGAACTCTCCCAGCCTCACCTACCTCACAGGGGAGGGGAAGGGAAAGGAGTTTGTAAGCCGCTCTGAGACTCCAAGTGAAGGGCGGGGTATAAATCCAATCTCTTCTTCTTCTTCTTCTTCTTCTTCTTCTTCTTCTTCTTCTTCTTCTTCTTCTTCTTCTTCTTCTTCTTCTTCTTCTTCTTCTTCTTCTTCTTCTTCTTCTT
>NW_015174276.1:167965-196295 GCF_001447785.1 Gekko japonicus
GTGGCCCCGATCGTCAGAGGGAAAACTCTATGGTTTTCCCTCTGACGATCAGGGCCACGCCTTCAACGTGATTGACGACATTGCGTGTCACTTCCGGTGATGTGCTGGTGGCGCGCGCGCACATCGAAGAACGGCTCCCGGAGCTCGGCAAGGCTCCTCTGCCGGTAAGACATTTTGACTTGGCAACCCTATCTGTTGTGGAGAGAGGAAGGGAAAGGAGATTGTAAGCCACTCTCAGACTCCGCGTGAAGGGCGGGGTATAAATCCAATCTCCTCTTCTTCTTTTGGACATCCACTTGGAGACTCAGTGGATTGAGTCTTGGCTTTGGAGTGGAGAAACATGGGCTCAAATTCCCACTTAGACATGATGTTTGTTGGGTGCTAATTAGCATTTATAGCTTGCTATCCTCCCGTTCTTCACCTGACTGGATCCCCAAACAGCTTATGTATGTATGTGCCATCAGTTTGCAGCTGACTTACGGCAACCCCAGCCAGGGGCTTTCAAGATAAGTGGAAAGCAGAGGTGGTTTGCTATTGCTTTCCTCTGCAGTGGCTTCCGGGTGGTTCCCCATCCACATATTGCTCCTACTTAGCTTCCAAGAACTAAGAAGATTGAGTTATATCACATCCCCCAAATGGCTTACAGCAATGACAAGCCAGTGTAAATGTCTAATAATGTAGAAGGTGTGTGCTCATGAAAGCCTTCCTTCAGGCAGCTGAGGGTGGGAGTCCTGAATGTAGCAAGATCCTTCAGTACTATCTTTTTATTGCCCTTTTCTCCAAGGTCGTCCATTTTATCCTTGCAACAAACCTGAGAAGTACGGTAAGTTGCCTTTCAAACCACTGTGAGAGACCGTCAGGGCTTCAGACAGCTGTAACCCCAAGTTGGTAGGGGACACAAGTCTTATGTGAAAGGCATGAACAAGAATATGAGGCTTTAAATGGCTCTTGGACAGCTATAGCAAAGAGTGTGTGTGTGTGTGAAAGGAAGGGAATTACAGTGATTTGGTGCTAAGATAAATGTTTACAGGCAGGAGAGGGAGGTGGAGTTTCTGGGCTTAGGAAGAAGATTGATGGCAGATAAGGAAGTAAATAGAACAAAGAGAGGTAGGAAGGTGTGGGCGTATGAAGAGGCTTTAAAGATGCATGGGAGAGGTTTGGACATATGGAAGCCGGTACCCAGAATTGTAAAGAGAAGCTAAGTGACCTGTTGATGGACAGGAGAGATGAGACAGGTGGCAGAACAAAGGAAGTGGCCCAAGAGAAGGAACGGGAGCAGTGATGGTCTACTCGAGAAAAACAGGCCCATGTGGTAAATCCTAGCAACAGGATTTAAATCTGAACTCTATTTTGAAGCACTGACAGCACAGAAGGTAGTTTGGCAACCAGTGTTCCCTCTAAGCTGAGTTAGTGTGAGCTAGCTCACTTTTTTTTAGCCTCAGGCTCACACATTTTTGTCTTAGCTCAGTGAGGATGGCTCCAGAGCAGATTAATTTATGCAGTAGCCAAATTGCTTGCTCACAATTTTAATGCCAGTAGCTCACAAAGTAGAATTTCTGCTCACAAGACTCAACAGCTTAGAGGGAACATTGTTGGCAACCTGAGGTAATTTTTTTAAGGCAGAAATATGCAAGTTTCTAGTTCTCATAGCAGCAAAGAAGGTATGTGGAGCACTGAATCTGGACGTGGAGGAGGAGCGAGCAGGATTTCCAGTGGCTGGGAGTGGCTCTTGAGGGCCACACAGAACCCTTCTCCCCACTTGCATGACTCCCTCAAGCAGCATAAGCTATGCAAAGAAGAATGGGATGCAAATCTACTCAGTTTGCATCATTTACACCTGTTGCGGTCCTCTTCTTTCTCAGCCACGGAGGGTTTTGGTTAGATGCTTTGCAACCCACGGACAACACTATCCTTTGTCTATGCAAAGCAGCTGTTGTCAGCGTCTTTCCTCCTAGGCCGTTTAAAATGTTAGCTCCTGTGAAGCTTGAGGGGAGGGAGCAGGGATATCCCACTTGACACTATTAGCCGGGCAATTAAGTCAACTTAAACCCTTTCCAAATTTATCAAGCAGGAGAGCATTCCATTTGGGCCTCCACGTGACCCTTGGCAACCTTGGCCTTTTTGATAGGCATCATTCCAGCAAGGAAAACTTAATTATGGAGGCTGAAGAGTGAGGTGCTGTAAGTAAGGTATAAAAAGATACTGCTTGGACATAAAAAAAAAGATATTATTTCAAATATAACATCGTGAAAGCGAAGAAAATGGGATCTGCATGAAAGCCTGCCAGGATTTGTGGGATAGGCAATAATTCAGTCCTATGTGGATTTTACTTATGTTTCTTTAATGGTGCCTTTACTATCAATGTTTCTGCTGCTTCAGTAGCTAATGGGCACTGTTGTGGGAATATACCCCGAGGAGGAGGCCAGGCTCATCTGTTGCAGCAAAACTGAACAGGTGTCTTGCGGCATTTCAGAGGCCAACAGAAGATTTTGTGGATGAGGGTCCGTGGATCCGCCTTTGGGTAATCTTTGCTCGCTGGAGGGTTTTGTTTTGTTTTTTAATGGCTATCCGGGTCAAGGGGGCCATGTAATGCAGGAGCTACAGGGTGAAATGTAGTTTATGTACAATTAATCGAGAAAATGAGAGACCCTTTGGTAATTTGCTAAACTAGTTAACACCAGATAATGTCTGGAGAGTTTCCAGGTTTAGTTAAGCTAGTTAACATACACGTAGAATTAGCAATCCCAAAATGGTATCAGTATCACGCTTCTGCATAGATTCTTTGGATGGCAAACAATTGATCTCTATGATAGCTGGATTGCTGGAGCCCAGGGGAAACTTCCAGCTTTCTACTCAGCAGCTCATTGCGCTAGGGATGGTCAACCAAAAGGCACCTTTGATGTTGTCATCTGTGTACCACTCAGCCCAGAATCCTGTGTTAATCTGTTCCTGAAACAAGAGAGTCTGGTGGCACCTTAAAGACTAGCCGTTTAGCAATATGGAAGAACTCAGTGTGAAGGGAGAAGAAAACTTCTGGTTGCAGGACACCCCTGCCAATCACATTTCTACGGTAAGGTTTATCCTCTTACTGCTTTGAGCAGTGTCTTCATGCGTTTATCAGGGTCTCTCCACTACAGCTCCGCTAATCTGTGTCTTCTTCCCAGGATAGGGGAAAAACTTGGTAAGACGTTGGGGTGGGCGTGGCTTGGGAGAGTTTTATTATTCAGAAGTAGGGATGCCAGCCTCCAGGTGGGACTTGGGGGGTCCCCCAGAATTACAGCTCATCTCCAGACTACAGAGATCAGTTGCCGTTTTGGAGGATGAACTCTATGACTTGTATCTCACTGAGGTCCCTGCCCTCCCCAGGCAACACTCCTAATCTCCAGGAGTTTACCAACCTGGAGCTGGCAACTGTGCCCCCCACCCCTTCCTGGTGGCTGGGGGAACCTTGCAGCCCTACTCAGAAGTTGCTGTCATTAAGGGAAAGCTTGGCCACCTCTGGAGCTGCGGTGGCTCAAGTGGTTAAGACGCTGAACTGCAGGCTGTGGAAGGTCAGTAGTTCAGCAGTTCGAGACCCGGGTGCCGCATGATGGAGTGAGCTCCTGTCTCTAGTTCCAGCTCCTGCCAACCTAGCAGTTCGAAAGCAAGAAATTGCAAGTAGATAAATATGTACCACTTCAGTGGGAAGGTAACAGCGTTCCGTGCGCCCTGGTGTTTAGTCATGCCGGCCACATGACCACGGAAACGTCTTCGGACAGTGCTGGCTCTTCGGCTTTGAAACGGAGATGAGCACCGCAACCCTAGAGTCGGATTCAACAGGCTTTCGAGCAAGGGAACCTTTACCTTTAAGTGGACACCTCTGCCGTAGCCATGCAGTCTCCCCACTCCCTTTTGGGGGGGGCGGGGGAGAAGCTGGATTTGCATATGTCATCTATAGTGCTGTTTTGTTTCTTAATTTTGCATAAGGTGAATAAAAATAGGGGTTTTTTTTAAAAAAAAAGAAGTTAATACATTTATTGTGGGATAAACTTTTGAAAGTTCGTCATGATTTGGCTGCTTTCCCCCACCTTGCATAGTGCACTTTAAGTGATCGTTTGCAAGTGAATTTCCTGTTCCAGACAAAAAACTCATTCTGAAGCGCTTGCTAAAGTGCATTTGGAAGTGCATTACCCAACATGTGTGAGAGCAGCCTTCATCAGACGCATGAAGTACTGTCCAGAGTTGGGGCTCATGTGCAATGTGCAAAGAGAACGGGGGACGGGATATCCAAAGAATCTCCAGAACCAGCTGCTGAAACTGACCCAAGACTCTCTACAGCTGGGATTTAGAAACTTCTCAGATCTTAAGGCTAGCTTGGAGGTGGAGGAGGGCGAGGGTTAAAGCTGTGTGTGTCCACATCTGTTCCATGTTAGTTCTTTCAGTCTAATTTAAACTGCAGGCATGTTAATTGCTGCTTGGCCTCTGAGAATGGCCTCCATCAAGCAGACCTTACAAAACTGGATGTGAGAGGGAACCAGTTCTTTCTTTCAGGGTAATGGAGGTGCTACAAGTAACTTGCATAGGTGTGTATGAACAGCAGACCGGCTGGTAAAATAACTTTTTTTTTTTGGTAGGCTTGTTATTTTTGTTGGACGTGCTCACCAGGCTCTTAACTAAATTGTAAACAACAGAATTTTGCCATATAACCCCAATATCAGTCAAGCTCCCATCTGTCAGATCTAAATGTTTGGATTTTATCTAGGCTGCTCATGGAACTAAGCATTTACCATACAAAGGGTCCTGGGTCCATGCCAAAATTCTGGAAGTGCAATCTTCTATAATAATCATTTGGATTTACTTAACTGGATTTGGAACAGTTTGTTGTAGATATTTTCCCCACTTAGGCCTGGCATTTGGAGCTGTAGTTAAATTACAATTGGTTACAACCTCCCCAAGTACACAAGTCAGACTCTGGAACTTTCAAGTAATGTAGAAGGGTAGACGGGCTGTAACTCAGTGGCAGAACATCTGACCTGCACACAGAAGGTCATGGGTTCAATCCTCTGCATCTTCAGTTAAAATGGCAGTGCAGCCAGCAGGTTTGATTAGCTTCAGTGGAGGTTGGATGAGAAGACGTAAGGGATGCCAACTCAGGGTTGGGAAATTCCTGGAGATTTGGGGATAGAACCTGGAAATGGCCAGGTTTGGAAGAAGAAGGATTGGATTTATACCCCACCCTTCACTTGGAGTCTCAGAGCAGCTTACAAACTCCTTTCCCTTCCCCTCTCCACAACAGACACCCTGTGAGGTGGGTGGGGCTGAGAGAGCTCTTGACAGAAACTGTCTATTGCACCAAGAAGAGAAGAGAAGAAAAGAGATTGGATTTATACCCCGCCCTTCACTCGGAGTCTCAGAGCGGCTTACAAACTCCTTTCCCTTCCCCTCCCCACAACAGACACCCTGTGAGGTAGGTGGGGCTGAGAGAGCTCTGACAGAAACTGCTCTTTTTCAAGAACAGCTCTGAAAAAACTATGGCTTGCCCAAGGTCATCCAGCAGCTGCATGTGGAGGAGTGGGGAATCAAACCCTGTTCTCCTAGGTTAAAGTCCGCACACTTAACCACTACACTAAACTGTAACCACTACACTAAACTGGGAAGGGACCTCAGCAGGGTACAATGCCATACAGTCCACCCTCCAAAGCAGCCATTTTCTCCAGGGGAACTGATCTCTGTAGTCTGGAGGCCCACTATAATTCCAGGAGATCTCCAGGCTCCACCTGGAAGCTGGCAACCCTAGAAGTCTTTTATGGCAGCAGTTAAAAAATGCATCGACAAACATATTCCTGGGTGGCTTGGTCTCACTTCACATGCACGTGCAGTGACACGGGTACTGCTGTGACAAATTACGTTGGTGTAGGGTGGATTTTCTCCCTGCTACGGCCTGCTGTGTTGTTCTGGTTCTTTCACATGGAATATTGCCCTGCCAGGGCCAAACCTTATAAAGAGGTACACTGGGGCATTCCAAGCACTATATGAGTGGAGTGGATGGTGTGTGGGGTGTGTGTCATGCATTTCAACAATGCAGCGTGGGACTTGTGCTGCTGGCGTCCAACACAGCAGTGCTAGGCCTCAGAAATGGTTGGGAGTTGATGCTTTACTTGGGAGGACTGGAAGATGACCCGGTTGGTTGGACCCCAAGCACAGCTGTGCAGGGCTATTTTTTGACAGGAACGCACAGGAACGGAGTTCCGGCTGGCTCCCAAGTTGGCCACACCCAGCAGGAACTCATTAGCATAATAGGCCACACCCAACAGCAGGAACTCATTAGAATTGGCTACATTAGGGGTGTGTGGCCTAACATGCAAAGGAGTTCCTGCTACAAAAAAAGCCCTGGGTTTTGACCACAAACAAGGTAAGCAGAATAAGAAGCAAACGGTGGGTGTGGCTGGATGACCACACTTCTGGTAACATGGGGATGTGGCCTAATATGCTAATGAGTGGTGCAGTCAGGGGTGTGGCCTGATATGCTAATGTGTTTCTGCTGCTGGGTGTGGCCTATTATGCTACTGAGTTCCTGCTGGACTTTTTCTACAAAAAAATCCCTGGCAGTAGGTGATAAGCAGCTGGTATCCTTATGGTGCCTCTTATTGGTTCCTTGAACAAATGCCCTCTCTCTCCAGCGTTTGGGTTCATCCCAGTCTTCATTGCTGCAATGTACTGGAAAAGTTAAAGGCTGGTGTGGACCTGGATGATGAATTTCTTCCCTTTCCCCCACTTTAAACAATTGTACACTGGCTCATTTCCATTTTCCCTCTCTCCCCCAGCTTATAACGGGCTTTGTTTCTATGTTTGGATTTCAGTTTCGAAAGCACTTCAGGCCCATAAATGTGCCGCCATGCTTTTAGGCCAGCTCTGAAAACACTAACATTATGTTGCGTGCTTGTAAAAACTCCCAAGTTATCTGTAGACAAAGAAGACAGAACTGCTTCTGCATTATTTCTAACAATGGTGGGCTGGAGGATAAAACGTGGAAAGGAAAAAGGGCTACTCTCCTGAATATTCAGGCAAGGATACTCTCTGGAAACCCAGGTGTCCTTAGGTCAGTATCCTGTCTCCAACACCTGGGCCACCGGGATGCATCCAAGGAGGCAGAGTAACTCGCATAAAGCCCAAATCCCTGACTTATAGAGGCACCCATAATAAATTGAAGTGTGTGCAGGTAAGCTTTGTTGCTGGAGTCTATTAAACCCTTATGGCCGAGGGTTTTCCTTCTCCCCCTTCCTTCCCTCCCCCCCCTTTTTTTTTCAAGAGAGAGAAACCTGTTAAACAGGAAACTGCTTGGCTTGGCTTTCACCTCCCTGAATTCTTCCGAGTCTACATCACAGTGTTTTTAAACAATGCAAAATGTGGCAAGAGACTGATGCTATTAACAGAGCGCTGGGATTCATTGGCAGATTGACAATCCTGATACATTTTCCCTCTTCCCTTTTATTCTCTCTGCTTCTCTCTTCTTGCCACCATTTGACTCCCCCTCCCCCCCCCTTGCTGCTTTCCCCCATTCTTAATAAAGGGGCAGGGAAGGAGAGAAAAGCATCTGCAAGTAACAATAAACCATTCAGAGGCTTTTCTATTCTGCCAAGCATTTCTTAGGCTGCCTTTAAAAAAAATGTTCTGCAGCCCCCCACTCCCACCCCAAGCTGTTCCATTCCATCACATCCCTTTCAATACATAAGGCGACACTGTTTTGCCAGGGCCGGTTTGCTGGTTTTGTTGGACCCATGGAATGGGAACAGGTCTGGCACTCATGAGAACAAATAAAAATAGGAGGAGGAGGAGGAGGGAGAAGAAGGGAAACGGCGCATCTCCCTTTTGCAGTGGCTGGAATGACCACTCTAAAGGTGAGGATTATCTCCGCATGTCCCGGGTATGGGACCAGTGTCACAAAACAGAAAATCCTACTGCAGAGAATCTTACGCATGCAAGAGGCAGACTATTCCTTTGCGTAGATCCAGAAGAAGATGAAGATATTGGATTCATCCCCTTCCAAACTCCTTTCCCTTCCCCTCCCCACAACAGACACCTGGTGAGGTAGGTGGGGCTGAGAGAGCTCTTTCTAGCACTGTCCTTGAGAGAACAGCTCTGACAGAACTATGGCTTGCCCAAGGTCATCCAGCAGCTGCAGGTGGAGGAGTGGGGAATCAAACCCCGTTCTCCCACATTAGAGTCCACACACTTAACCACTACATCACACTGGAGTGATTAGCTCCTTCGTACTGGAGGGACCACTTCCAAGGGGGTCTATATGTGGCCACTCACCAACTTGGGGTCTACTCCAATGTTCCCTCTAAGCTGTGGAGTCTTGTGAGCAAAAATTCTACTTTGTGAGTTACTGGCATTAAAGTTGTGACCGAGCGATTTTGGCTACTGCATAAATTAGTTTGCTCTGGAGCCCTCCTTTTTGAGCTAAGACAAAAATGTGTGAGCTGGAGGCTAAAAAACTGTGAGCTAGCTCACACTAACTCAGCTTAGAGGGAACACTGCTACTGACAGGCGTCTCCTGGTGGCGCCATCAGATGCGGCTGGCCCCTGGAGAAGTGCTCTCTTGCTGTGATGGTCCTCAAAGTTTGCAACAGAGGAAGTCCAGGGAAAGGAGGAAAAAGCAGGAATGGCCAGGAGTCTGACCTCCAAGTGGCAAACTGATTGCTGATCTCTGGGATTTCTCTGACTATGGAACTATCCTGTCTCCATATAATATATGAAACTGCAGGGCTATTTTTGGGCAGGGACGCACAGGAACGGAGTTCCGGCTGGCTTCAGAGTTGGACACGCCCACTACAGCCAAAACCTCTGTGTGCGTGGCTACAGAGGGAAGGCCTGGAGAGCGACCTCCCCCCGGCAACTCCGAGGCAGGCGGGCCGGGTGGGGCCCCTGGAAGGATCGGGGAGGCATTTAAATGCCTCCCCGTACCTTTCCCGGCCTGTCCAAGGGCCGGCTTGCCCGGGCAACCCAAGGGAAGGCATGGGGGTGTGGCCTAACATGCTAATACCTGTGCTGTCAGGGGTGTGGCCTAACATGCTAATGAGTTTCTGCTGTTGGGTGTGGGCTGTTATGCTAATGAGTTCCTGCTGGGCTTTTTCTACCCCAAAAGCCCTGTGAAACTACCTTATATGGAGTCGGGCCATTGGTCCATGAAGTCTGCCATGACTGGTGGCACCACTCCAGGGCCCTCGGTAAGAAGGTGGTCTTCCCCACCGCTGGCTTCTTGACCGCTTTTCACTGGAGACTGTACCAGGGACCTTCTGCATGCAGAGCGTGTGCTACGTGCTCCTCCCCAGGGCTATTTTTGGGCAGGAACGCACAGGAACGGAGTTCCGGCTGACTTCCAAGTTGGCCACGCCCAGCAGGCATGCATTAGCATAATAGGCCACACCCAATAGCAGAAACTCATTAGGATTGGCTACATTAGGGGCGTGTGGCCTAACATGCAAAAGAGTTCCTGCTACAAAAAAGCCCTGGGTTTGGACAACAAACAAGGTAAACAGAATAAGAAGCAAAAGGTGGGTGTAGCTGGATGAGCACACTTCTGGTAACATGGGGGTGTGGCCTAACATGCCAATGAGCTGTGCTGTCAGGGGTGTGGCCTAATATGCTAACGAGTTTCTGCTGTTCGGTGTAGCCTATTATGCTAATGAGTTCCTGCTGGACTTTTTCTACAAAAAAAGCCCTGCTCCTCCCTATGTCACCTGTGAGATCTGGCCCCTTTTTCATTCTGGCTTGGATGGCCCAGTTTGGCCTGACCTCACCAGGTCTCAGAAGCAAAGCAGGGTTGGCCCTGGTTAGTACGTGAAGTGGAGGCCACCAAGGCAGTCCAGGGTTGCGACGCAGAGGCAGGCGACGACAAACCACCTCTGCTCCCCTCTTGCCTGGAAACCCTGGAGGGCCCTCATGACTCAGATGCAGCCTGACAGAACTTTCCACCCCCACCCCCAAGTGCTTGTGTCAGGTGACCACTGCATGAATGCTCCATCCCTCGCCCTTTCCACCTGCTCCGATTCATGCAGGTTGAATGGTTGTAAGCTGGCTGGCTGAGATGACTGACTTTGCACTCCTTGGGGGGTGGGGTCAGGGTGGGGAGTGCAACAGAGCGTGGCACCATCTGACAAGCGGAGGAGTTGGAAGAAAACTGACTGGTTTGTGGCTTGCCCTGTTTATTTTCTTCCTTCCAGATCTAGACAGGAAGCGAACGTTTTTAATCAGATCTATATGTTGCTGAAGCATACTGGATGCAAAAGGCATGCTGGCAATTACTGTCCCCCCCCCACACGCATCCCTGCTTTCTGTCTTTTCCCCCTTCCCATGAAATAGTTATCTCCTGCCAAGCTCCCATTAGGTGGGCTTCTGGGAAAATACCACTGTGGTGTGGCCATTTTTCTTTCCTTTCTTTCCGGCTCCAAACACATGTTTGAGAGTGTGTGGTGCTTTGGGGTGCCTTCGCATAGCTAGAGGTGCACATTTAGAAGGGTATGTGGCACAGCAGTTCTGCCTTGGAAGGCTGCTCCTTGGGAGGAAAGCGATGGCGAACCTAAACAGCATGATAAAAAGTAGAGACATCTCCCTGCCAACAAACGTCTGCATGGTCAAAGCAATGGTATTCCCAGTAGTCATGTATGGCTGCGAGAGTTGGCCTATAAGGAAGGCCGAGCGCCGAAGAATAGATTCTTTTGAACTGTGGTGCTGGAGAAGACTCTTGAGAGTCCCTTGGACTGCAAGAAGATCCAATCAGTCAATCCTAAAAGAAATCAACCCTGACTGTTCCCTGGAAAGCCAGATAATGAAACTGAAGCTCAAATACTTTGGCCACCAAATGAGAAGGGAGCACTCACTGGAGAAGACCCTGATGCTGGGAAAGATTGAAGGTGAAAGAAGACGGGGACGGCAAAGGATGAGAGGGTTAGACAGTGTCATAGATGCAATGAACATGAAGTTGAGCAAACTTCAGAGGATGGCGGACGACAGGAAGGCCTGGCGTGATCTGGTCCATGGGGTCGCGAAGAGTCGGACTCGACTGTGTGACTGAACAACAACAAAAGTTTTCTGCTAAATGCTGTCTTGGCTGTAATGAGGACTCAAATACTAGAACAAAGTTTGAGTCCAGTGGCACCTTTAAAACCGACAAAGTTTTATTGAAAGCTTACACCTTGAATAAAACTTCGTTGGTCTTAAAGGTGCCGCTGGACTCCAACTTTATGCTGCTGCTTCAGGCCAACACGGCTACCCCCACCAGAATCTAGACTCAAAATACTGTGATTTTTTTAAAAGGAGTCTTGTAGCACTTCAGAAACCCATTTTTTATGGCATCACCTTTCACCCAGGCTAGCCTGATCTCAGAAGCTAAGCAGGGTCGGCCCTGGTTACTACCTGGATGGGAGACCACCAAGGAAGTCGGGTGTTGCTATGCAAGGCAGGCAATGGCAAACTACAGGTGCAATCACACACACAATCAGCCCCGCCATAGACGCAAATGCTGGGCGGATTTAAAGGGCGTGATCAGACACGAACATCTGAGAAGCGCCCCGCGCCTGTTGGCAACCCATTTTGCTCCACTGCAGAAGTGGAGTAAAAAGACACCCGGGAAAGTCCAGTAGCAAATGGGCCACAGACAGACTTTCCCCTGTTTGATCGCTCCAGCATGCTCCCATGGCATTGGGATGGTCTGATCAGGCCATCCGGACTCCGTGCCGTTGTTTTCTTCCCCCTTCTCACTATGTGCATCATCACACACTCCATAGGGAGCCCTCAGTGCTGAGTTGCGATTAATCGATTCCCCGTTTAAGCGAATCGGAAACAAGCGGCAAAAACAAACAAACCCCGACTCACCCGCAGTTGCGTCTGATCATGTCAAGGGACAAGAAGACAGCGGGGCTGCGTACCACGCTATTACAGTACTCAATACTCAAAGCATTTTCACAACCATATGTATCTTCATTTTTACAAAATTCTCAGTACTTTAATAAAGAGTCCAAACTTCGAAATACAAAATGCAAAGAAGGTCCAAATCTACTCTAACGAAGTTTCCGGATGATATGTTCATTTCCAGGGTCTTCCTCAGAGAAGGAATTTAATCGTTTAAAAAGTTAGAAATGTTAAATGTGTTAAAATTCTTAAAACAACATGTTTTTGTAACCATTGAATTAATGTTTTCTACAGTTACAATTGCTCCATCTCTGTGGAAGACCTTGGAAATGAATATCGTACCTGGAAACTTAATTAGATTAGATTTGGACCTTCTTTGCATTTTGTATTTTGAAGTTTGGACTCTTTATATCTTTATTAAGGTACTGAGAATTTTGTAAAAATGAAGATAACTACGGTTGTGAAAATGCTTTGAGCATTGTAATAGCGTGGTACACAGCCCCGTTGTCTTCTTGTCACTGCAAGGTAGTGGCAGAGACTTCCTGGTGATTGTTTCCTGGAATACGTACATGGTGGCAGCAGCAAAGCTGGAGTTAACACCACTCAGACAATTACAAATCGGCCCTTGGTCTTTGTTGAGAGCCAGTTTGGTGTAGTGGTTAAGTGCGCGGACTCTAATCTGGGAGAACCGGGTTTGATTCCCCACTCCTCCACTTGCACCTGGCTGGATGACCTTGGGCAAGCCGTAGCTCTGATAAGGAGCTGTTCTTGAAAAAGGGCAGTTTCTGTCAAGAGCTCTCTCAGCCCCACCCACCTCACAGGGTGTCTGTTGTGGGGAGGGGAAGGGAAACGAGTTTGTAAGCCGCTCTGAGACACCTTTCGGTAGTGAAGGGCGGGGTATAAATCCAATCTCTTCTCTTCTCTTCTTCTTCTTGTTGTTCGTAGCCTCTCTTTTGGTATCCACACTGGATTTTTTGGTTTGTTTTTCAGATAGCTTTTGGGTGCTGTGTGCCTCGGTTGGGCGTTCAGCAACTTCTCCTCTGCCTCTCACTCTTTCCAACTCCCCCTCCCACCCCAACCCCCCTAGTTTTAAGCACCGGCACATAATGTCAATTCTGCCCGCAAGTGCCCATCAAGTGCTCTTTGTGGTAAACCACAGAACTTTTTAGTTTGTCGAGGGGCTTAAACAACCGGGATTGATGTGTGAGAACTGAGCATGTTCAAGTATTTAGCACTGCAACGAGAGAGAGCCCTTGTGCCTCCTCATCCAACAGAAACAGAGCAGGAGTCAAGAAAACAAACACCGCCGTACTTGAAGGTCATCTGAGCTGCGGCGGAGAGGTTGAGTTGTAGCCCGTTGCCGTTCTTTTTCACTCTGCTCTTTCCTTTCAAGTGGCCTTGTTGCGAACAGAACTGTTCTTTAAAGCATCGAATCCTCGGCAGGGACCGCAGACCAATTGGCAGGTGGTTTGGGGGGGGGGTACTGTGGGTGGGTGCAAGTGGCATTCCTTCCATTTACTTGTCCTGCAAGAAGATTTGAGCTGTGATCGTCTTTTCTCTGATTAATACCCTGAACCGCATGAACCGCTGTTATAAAAGCTGGCAATTAGATTTGTGTATAGCCTGGGCTAGCCCTATCTCATCAGATCTCGGAAGCTAAGCAGGGTCGGCCCCGGTTAGTATTTGGATGGGAGGCCACCGAGGAAGTCCAGGGTTGTTACGTGGAGGCAGGCGGTGGCAAACCGCCTCTCCCTTGAAAACCCTAAATCCACCACCACAATCCGTAACCTTGACTCGGGTTCAGATTAATGTGTCTGTTGTGAACCAGAGCTTTCGTTCCACAACCAAAGGGAACAAAAACCATCATACTCTGGGGGTTAGGAAGGGGATCCTCACCCTGGATACCTGGGAAAGCATCTGTGATCTCTGGGGAAGATCCTAAGTGAGCCTAAAACTAAAAGAGAGCCAGTTTGGTGTAGTAGTTAAGTGTGTGGACTCTAATCTGGGAGAACCGGGTTTGATTCCCCGCTCCTTCACTTGCAGCTGTTGGATGACCTTGGGCAAGCCATAGTTCTGTCAGAGCTGTCCTTGAAAGGGCATTTCTGTCAGAGCTCTCTCAGCCCCGCCTACCTCACAGCGTGTCTGTTGTGGGGGCGGGAAGGGAAAGGAGATTGTAAAGGGCTCTGAGACTTCGAGTGAAGGGCAGGGTATAAATCCAATCCCCTCCTCCTCCTCCTCCTTCCATGTGTGCTGCTTCTTGGTGGGTAGAAGCAAATGACTGAAGTGGGAGATTCCCAGATACATCGGAATGAAAGGGACCTGTTGTGCCTGCAAGGTCAAAACCCAGGGGAATGGGGGGTTAATGAGCCCCTAGCCCCCTTCTAACTTCTTCCTTCAGGGCAAAATGTCTGGATGTACCAGTGAGGAAATTAGAGGTGTGCTTGCTATGAACCTTGTTTATGGACAAAAGCTGCTAGAGTTTCCTCAACTGGGAAAGGAACAAATTGGTAGTAAATAGATAGTTGGCTAGTAATTTTAGCACCCTGTCCTGGATGGCTTATGCTAGCCAGATCTCAGAAGCGAAGCAGGGTCAGCCCTGGTTAGTACTTGGATGGGAGGCCGCCAAGGAAGTCCCGGGCTGCTATGCAAAAGTGGGAAAACACTTCTCTTTGTTTGTCTCTTGCCTTGAAAACCCTACAGGGTCACCAGAAGTCAGCTGAGACTTGACAGTACTTTCCCACCAAGGTATATGCAGTCTGGCTTTTAAGGATGTTGCAGCATCCTAGGCATACAAGCTTGCACTGGTAACCTTTAAGAAAAGCGGGGGGGGGGGGGAGAGGGAGAGAGAGGCTACAGAGCTGATTGCTGGCCTACCAGTTCCTACACACGTTTTGCCCTTGCAAGGTCTCTTGCTGTTCCTTCCTTGTAATTTAATATTAGCGAAACAGCATGGAGTGGGAACCAATAAGATCCCAAGGTGACTTTTTGCTAATGGCACTTAGACCTTGGGCAAGCCATTCAAGGAGAGGTCAGAGAGAGTCCCCCCCCCCCCCAAAAAAAAACAAAGCATACTCAGCTTGTCTCCAAAGGGCAAATGTAACCGCCTGTCCATGCTGGAATTCTCTAAACAAACATTTTCATTGGGTAGGGAGGTATCCGGTGACCACCAGGGAATGGTGGTTCTTTATCACTCCAAATACGAGTCAACAGTGATGCCGCTTAGAATATATGGATCCAGGAGCAAGGCATATAATTGGCCTCCCTCACCATCCTTTGCATGCATAGAAAACCAGCTGGCTGTAATAATTAAGGTGTCGGACTAGGATTTGGGGGACACGAGTTCAAATCCCCACTCTGCCATGAAGATTACTGGGTGGCCTTGGGCAAGTCACTCTCTTTCTCAGCCTAAATGTCCTCTCGGGTGAGTTCTGAGAGTAAAACAAGAAATAATCGTGTATGAGCCATGCATGTTGTTCCTAGGGTTTTCAAGGCAAGAGACAAACTGAGGTGGTTTGCCATTGCCTGCCTCTGCATAGCAACCCTAGACTTCCTTGATGGTCCGGGTACTAACCAGGGCCAGCCCTGCTTTGCTTCTGAGAGCTGATGAGGCTAGCCTGGGCCATCCGGGTCAGAGAAAAAGAGCTATAGAGGTGGTTTGCCATTGCCTAATTCTCTGTAGCAACCCTGGACTTCCCAAGTGGCCTTCCATCCAAGTAC
This sequence comes from Gekko japonicus, assembly GCF_001447785.1. NCBI lineage: Eukaryota > Metazoa > Chordata > Lepidosauria > Squamata > Gekkonidae > Gekko > Gekko japonicus. The sequence goes on from NW_015174276.1 coordinate 183,575, forward strand.
TAACCCGTGCTGCTGACCGTGCTTAGCTTCCACGACATGGCTAGCCTGGGCCATCCAAGCCAGGGCACTAAAATTACTAGGCAGCTATATATACTATGGGGCCTCAGTGGCTCAGTGGTTTAGAAACTGAACGGCAGACTGGATGGTCGGCAGTTTGAGACCTGAGTGCCGCATGACGGAGTGAGCTCCCATCTCTGGCCCCAGCTCCTGCCAACCTAGCAGTTCGAAAGCAAGAAATTGCAAGTATATAAATAGGTACCGCTTTGGCGGGAAGGTAACAGTGTTCTGTGTGCCTCAACCTTTAGTCATGCCGGCCATATGACCACAAAAAAAGTCTTCAGACAGCACTGGCTCTTCGGCTTGGAAACGGAGATGAGCACCACCCCCTAGATTCAGATTCAACTGGCTTTCGAGCAAGGGAAACCTATACCTTTACTTGTAGCACTTCAACATCTTGAAAGATGAAGGGAATCAACTCTTTTCCAGTATATGAAAGTTTGCCTTCATGGTCACCTAGAGCTGATTCTCCTTTGCCATAGGTGGTTGGGTGAGCAATTGTTCACAAGCCTGAGCTAAATCAGTATTAATCCCCCCCCCCCCCGGCAGGGGCTTTTTAAAAACCATTTTTGTAGCAAACATCTCTAGCTGGGTAAATTAGGTAGCACAACATTGTCATTAAGACCACGGAGATAAGAAAGGGCAAGGAAGGTACTTTTCAGGGCCGTTCAGCTTACATCTCCACTGGGATATCAGCAGTGGTGTGCGATGAAATCTTCTGGCTTTCCCTAATGTTTTTCCCCCCCTGCAGCCTTGCATTTCCAGCCCTGCAGAGCTTTCCTTATTCCTAAGAGTGATTTTTCTGATCCTTATTGCTCCCTATTCTTCCCTGGTCTTTCAAGGCATGCTAGAAAAATGAGGATATTCTTTTGTGTCCCTTGGCAGAGAGGTGCTATTAAGGTAACTATACCCTTTCTTTGCTCCTAGCCTCAGTGGAATCCCTAATTAGCTCCCACTTCATAATAGGCTCCTAGTGGCGCTGATGACTCACAGGCATAATCTTTTTCTTGGCTTTGAACATCTTCCTGAGCCCAGGAGGGGAGCGGCAGCGTGAATGTCACAGGCTTCAGTCTGAACCGGCGCTGGCTGAGAGGCAGCCAGCCAGCCAGCCAGCCTCCTTTTTGGTCCCTTCCTAATGGAGCTTCCTTGTACACCCCTGAGAATGTGAACCCCTCGAACTTCCCCCCCCCCAGTGTGGGCTAGAGTTTTCGCCAGTCGAGGGATCCATTCTATAAACAATAACTATGTCCAGAAACCCACAAGAGGTCACAATGGAGTTTATGCCCGTTCACTTCCTACAACTGGCAGTGAAGTTTCTGAAAGAGATTGATTTTCTCTTTCTTTGTAGTTCGCCCCAGGTTTATGGCTTAAACTGCTTTTTATGTTTATTTGTTTATTTGCAACACTCGTATCCTACCTCTCTGCCCAGTTAGGGCAGAAACTGGTAGAAGAGAAGACGAGAAGAGACTGGATTTATACCCCACCCTTCACTGCCCGAAGGAGTCTGAGAGCAGCTTACAATCACCTTCCCTTCCTCTCCCCACAACAGATGCCCTGTGAGGTAGGTGGGGCTGAGAGAGCTCTCTCGAGGACCGCTTGTGAGAGAACAGCTCTGAAAGAACTTGTAACTGACCCAAGGTCACCCAACTGGCTGCATGTGGAGGAATCAAAACCAGTTCTCCCAGAGTGGAGTCTGCGCTCCTAACCACTACACCAAACTGGCTGTCATAGCTTTGCCCTGTTAGGGTAGAAAGGTGGCTAAGAATGAAAAACAATTAGATTCAATTCCAGTAGCACCTTAGAGACCAACAAGATTTTCGGGGTGTAAGCTTTCAAGACAGGGTTGCCAACTCCAGGATTGGAAATACCTGGAGATTTGAGGGTAGAGCCTGGGAGACTGCACTTTAGGAGGGGAGGGTCCTTGGTAGGGTACTATGTCATGCAGTCCACCTCCCAAAGCAGCTGTTTTTTTCCAGGAAAAGTGGAATACATGTTTTAAATGAATGCACAAGTGATCTTTGTAGTCTGGAGATCAGCTGTAGAAAAAAGCAAGAGTCGTAGAATCATAGAATCATAAAGTTGGAAGGGACCTCCAGGGTCATCTAGTCCAACCCCCTGCACAAGGCAGGAAATTCACAAATACCCCCACACCCGCAGTGATCCCCGTTCCACGCCCAGAAGATGACAAAAAACCTCCAGGATCCCTGGTCAAACCGGCCTGGAGGAAGATTGCTTCCTGACCCCAAAGCGGCCATCAGCATTTCCAGCAGCACCTTAAAGACTAACAAAATCTGTGATAGGGGATGAGCATTTGTGAGTCGCTGCTCCCTTTTTCAGAAGTGACGAGTATCTGAAGAGGTGAGCAGAGACTCCTGAAAACTCCTCCCCTGCCACAAATTTTGTTAGTCTTTAAGGTGCTACTGTACTCTTACTCTTTTCTACCGCTACAGACTGACCGACACGGCTACCCATCTTGGAGATCAGCTGTTATTCTGGCAGATCTCCGGCCCTCACCTGGTAACCGAATTTCAAGAGTCAAAGCTTCCTTCGTCAGACTCTGTAAAGTTTATACCCTGGAAATCTTGAGTTGGTCTCTAAGGTGCCACTGGACTGGACTCTGAACTTCTCTACTGCAGGCCAACACGGCTTCCCTCTGGAATTAAAAACAAAGCAGTATAAAAACAGATCAGAAAACCAAATAAAATATGTACGTAAAAATGCAGAGGAGGGATCACTGACGGAAAACCAGGTGGAACATTTTATGATGTGTGCGTACATTTTTGCGTATACATGACAGCAGGGCTTTTTTTTGGTAGAAAAAGCCCAGCAGGAACTCATTAGCCTAATAGGCCACACCCAACAGCAGAAACTCATTAGCATATTAGGCCACACCCTGGCAGTACAGCTCCTTAGCATATTAGTCTACACCCCCATGCCTTCCCTTGGCTTGCCTGGATGCCCTGCAGCTGCGGAGAGCCCGGGCAAGCCGGCCCTTGGAGAGGCCAAGGCACGGGGAGGCATTTAAATGCCTCCCCGATCCTTCCAGGCCTCGGAGTCGCGGGGGTGGGTGGGGTCGCTCTCTAGGCCTTCCCTCTGAAGCCAGCCGGAACTCTGCTCCTGTGCGTTCCTGCCCCAAAATAGCCCTGCATGACAGACAGATCAGGCGTGCACATGTGTTTGTTTTCAGACTGGCTTAGCTCAGGCATCGTTTACTGAGCCGCAGCTTGCAAATATAGTCAGAAACAGGTTTTGCAAACTGTGGTTTGGGCTAGCTGTGGTTAACCAAAAGAATGTCAGCTGAGATGTAATGTTAGTTCTCAAGACTTAAAGGAAAGAGGGCAGGGGGGGGGGGGGGGGGGGCTGCTCAGCAGCTGAAGCTGCGTGACACGTGCCGCAGAGCCATCCTGAGGATCTGGCATGGCAAAAATATAACATTTTAGTTGTTCTACGGCTAGGGTAGTGGAGGGAGTGCTGGACTTCAGCCAGGGAGGCTTGAGGTTGAATTAGGGCTGCCAGGTTGACTTACCTTCCCGGCAGGGGATGGGAGGCAGCTTTCCGGGAAATATGGTGGATGGGGTGATGTTTCTGATGTCACACAGAAGTGACGTCATCACACTGAGGATGTTGTGTGGTGATGCTCTAGCATTTGGGGGGAAATTGCCCCAAATGCTAGAGTGTCGCCATATGACACCCCCAGCGTGATGACGTTACTTCTGTGTGATGTCATCACATTGGCAATGTTGCCACACAACGAGGCTGTTAGGGGGTGGGGCTTTCCCCATTGGACAGCTGTGGGCAGCGGGCTGAAACCCCTAGAATTGGGGGGAACTGCCCAGACCGGGCGTCTGGCAACCTTAGGTTGAATCCAGACTCAGTTTTCAGCTCATGTGAGGTACTTTTGTCAGAGGGACACAATGTTCCTGCTCCCCCCCCCCAATCCTGATCTCCGTGAAATGGGGGACAAGGGATCCTTAGGAATAACATCATTTCAGATGGGTAGCCATGTTGGCCTGCAGGACTCGACTCGAGTCCAGAAACACCTTCAAGACCAACAAGGGCATAAGAAGCCGAGAGTCAAAATTCAGGAGTTGGCAACAGCATGAGTGGCAAATCTGGGGTCTCCAGCAGAAAGCGGGAACTGGCGGAAATTACACCACCCCTTATCCGGATCCAGCCCCTGAGTTCTAGTATCAGCTGAGCAGTGGGATTCGCTAGATAGCTTTGAGCACCTTATTCTCCCCAACCTTGCCTTCCTCACCGGTGGCTGTTGGAATAACCCCCATGTGTGCTGCAGGACAGGGTGGCTCAGGTCTCCAGACCGGCCATCCAAGCAACAGCTAGGGGTTGCACAGTGAGAAAGGGAGCTAATGTTCTGCAGTAGCTTGGTTTGCTTCCAGCCATCAGTAGCAATGGCCATTGGGATTTGAACCCACAGCTCTGGGGGAGGCAGTCAGCATGCCAGTTTGGTGTAGTGGTTAAGTGTGCGGACTCTAATCTGGGAGAACCGGGTTTGATTCCCCACTCCTCCACTTGCACCTGCTGATGTGACCTTGGTTCAGTCACAAGCTCTGGCACAGCTGTCCTTGAAAAAGAGCAGTTTGTGTCAGAGTTCTCTCAACCCCGCCCACCTCACAGGGTGTCTGTTGTGGGGAGGGGGAGGGAAAGGAGTTTGTCAGCCACTCTGAGATGCGAGTGAAGGGCGGGGTATAAATCCAATCTCTTCTCTTTTTCTTCTTCTTCTTCTTATTTAGGAAATCAAAATGTCTTGAAACTGACTCTGGGTATAAAGAAATGCCTCCAAGAATAATCGAGATTAAATTCTATAAGTGCGTGAGATGGAGGCAAATTGATTTTTGGGTGGAGGGACTGAAGGACTGCTACAGGCTCTTCAGCCACAGGGAGGTTGAGATATGTGTTGTGCATGTATTAAACATCTGAAGAGAAGTGCCTGTTTCTCAGACAGTGAGCGTGCTACCTACAGACTTTCAGGAGCCAGCGTGACAAATTTACATCTGGCCGTTCTGATTTTCCTGGCAAATCAATGTTACCTTTTAAAGGAAGATGCATGATTCTCGGTGTTCATATCTACATAGAAATGCGTCCAAAAGGGAAGATGGGAAGCGTTAAATTTACTGGAGAGTTCCTTTTATTTTAAAACTAGCCTGCCTACCCGTGCTTCGCTACCGTATTTAAGTTCCGTAAATCCAGTTATAATACCGATGATGTGAAATTTGAAATGTGACATTTGTTGTAGGAATTCTAACAGAGAAGATTGTAGTATAAGAAATGAAGTGAGACATATGTACTCCCCCCCCCCCTAGTGAAGGACCGCTCTCTAGACCACAGTGGTGGGTCTGCCCTCAGGTGCTAGGATCACCAGGCTGCTTGATGAGCTCACTCTGGAGCAGGCCACATAAAACTGTCCGTTTAAAAAGCAGCCGTCTGTTAAGTCAACTCCTGCTACCTTCCACGAAAGTGATGGCCTCTCTACTTGTGTCCCTGGATTCTTTTGCTCCTATGGAGACTGTGTTGTTCTGAGCACTTCAGGGTGATCTTGCTCCTGACAGACAACCACCTGTTAGGTGTAGGAGATGGGGGCAGTGTGTTGGAAACCATCCCACCACTTCTCCTACACCTGACAGGCAGCTGCCTGTCCAGTGTAGGAGGGGGGAGGAGAGAAGCCACTGTGGAGGCTGTCCTACACTGTGACAGACAACCGCCTGTTAAGTGTAGGAGGTGGGGGGAGTGTGTTGGAAGCCATTGGAGAGGCTGGGCCAGCAGCATTACTGAACCTCACAGGTGCTTCTTGGCCACTCCCGATTTCCTCAACTGTCATTAGCTGTCTGCAATCCCCTGTAACTGTTGGCTTTTTTAACCTAGGAACTCTGAGCTCTGCAGCTGACCAATGAGAGAGTGGGGGGTGCAGGGAGAGAGCTGCCTGGCAGCCGCATAGGAATCAATGGAGGGAGCACATTTCCCCCCTTTTGACCCACTTAGGGGTCGAATTTCTAAAAATCCCTTCTTAGCGAGCACCTACGCCACGGTGGGAGTGCTCTCCCCATATTTGGTGTCTCTAGGTCTAGCTGTTTGGCCTGGGCGTTGATTTTATGGTGAGGGGACCTTCTTTTATATATATAGAAGGTGGTAGGTCATCAGTTGTGATAAGGAAATTCAGGAACCTCTTTCTTGAAACCGGCACAGGGTTTGCCTATGGAAGTGACGTAACCTTTTGTCTGAAATTTGGCATTGAGTTAAGTAAACTGGAGGCTGTCTTGTGTATTTTGTTGTTGGTGCTGCTGCTGCTGCTGCTATGAAGACAAAGATACTTATGGCACCCCCTTATGGGTAGCAGTGTGTGTGAACAAAATCTTGGGGTGCGGGTGGACCATAAGTTAAATATGAGCAGCCAGTGGGATGCAGCGACAAAAAAGGCTAATGCGATCTTGGGGTGTATCAACAGAGGAATAACATCCAAATCGCAAGATGTCATAGTCCTGTTGTACACTGCATTGGACAGGCTGCACCTGGAGTATTGTGTGCAGTTTTGGAGGCCTCACTTCAAAAAGGATGTGGACAGAATTGCAGCGCATTCTGAGGAGAGCAATGAGGACGATCGGGGGCCCGGAGACCAAGCCCTCCGAGGAAAGGCTGAGGGACTTGGAAAAGTTCAGTTTGGAGAAGGGGAGGCTGAGGGGGGACAGGATTGCTCTCTTGAAGTATTTGAAGGGCTGTCCCTTAGAGGAGGGCAGGGAGCCTTTCCTGTTGGCAGCAGAGGAGAGGATTCACAATCATGGGTTTAAATTAAGGGTGGGAAGGTACCGGCTAGATACGAGGAAAAACTTTTTTACAGTTAAGAGTTGTGCAACAGTGGAATCAGCTGCCCCGGGAGGTGGTGAGCTCCCCCTCACTGGCAATCTTTAAGCAGCGGCCGTGCAAACACTTGTCAGGGATACTGTAGGCTGATCCTGCATGGAGCAGGGGGTTGGACTAGGTGGCCCCCCCCAACTCTGTGATTCTATGACTCTATGATGTTCAAGGCAAGAGACATTCAGCGGTGGTTTGCTATTGCCTGCCTCCAGCCACAACAACCCTGGTATTACTTTGAGGGGGTGAGCAAACATGTGGACAAGGGGGACCCAATAGATGTTGTTTACCTTGACTTCCAGAAAGCTTTTGATAAAGTTCCTCATCAAAGGCTCCTAAGTAAGCTCAAAAATCATGGGATAAAAGGACAAGTCCTTTTGTGGATCAAAAACTGGCTAATTAATAGGAAACAGAGAGTGAGTATAAATGGGCAATTTTCTCAGTGGAGGGTGGTAAGCAGTGGGGTACCGCAGGGATCAGTACTCGGTCCGATGCTTTTTAACTTGTTAATTGAGGTTTATAAGATTATGCATGGGATAGAGCAGGTAAAGAAAGAGGTTCTTTTCTCCTTTTCTCACAATACAAGAACTCGGCACTCCATGAAATTGCTGAGCAGTCAGGTTAGAACAGATGAAAGGAAGTCCTTCTTCGCCCAAAGAGTGATTAACACATGGAATTCACTGCCACAGGAGGTGGTGGCAGCTACAAGCATGGACGGCTTCAAGAGGGAATTAGATAAACATATGGAGCAGAGGTCCATCAGTGGCTATTAGCCACAAGTTATAGATAGGGACTCTGGGGCAAGTGATGCTCTGCATTCTTGGTGCTTACGGAGGGCCAATAGTGTGAGGGCTCCTAGTGTCCTGGTCCCACTGCTGGACCTCCTCATGGCACCTGGTATTTTTGGCCACTGTGTGACAGAGTGTTAGACTGGATGGGCCATTGGCCTGATCCAACATTGGCGTCTCTTATGTTCTTATGCTCTTAAGTTCTGATAGTGATCTGTGTATTACAAGGCAGCAAAATCTTGAGTTGCCATAATGGGTGCACACTCAGTAAGGAACTGCCACGAGTCCTGACTCTGTTATGTGTACACATATCATGCAGAGTTTTGCAAACATATGCTTGTGTGATGGCTTCTGCTTTGTGCAAGTCCCTACCAAGTCTGTCATTAGTAGGTTTCAGGCTGAAGTAAGTCATAGTTACTATAGAAGACATGCAGGACGGTAAAGAATCAATTGTCCCATGGCTTTGCTGTCCTTTTGGTGGCTTTTATGAGACTGTCTCCGTTATCCCCCCCAATATATTACTTTCATTGATTTAAGTCACTGTGTGGACTGTAAGGATGGGGGAAGGCAAGCCGTAAACATTTACCCCCATTCACACATTGTTTTTATTCATTTATTTACCAGTTTTATACCACTTTTATCAATATTTTAAAGTGATGAACAGGCAAAATGTCATTTAAAAAAAAATTGAAAACATGAAAAGCACCTAATTTATTAAAAAGTTTACACAGTTTCTCAAAAATAGCAACCTATAGGGGACACAGAGTAGCCTAGAGTCAACTGAGTCATTAACTAGGATCGTTGATATGGGATAGCCTTATGCTCTGGAGCCAAGGGTGCTGACCAAACTTCATGAGGGAGGGAGTTCCAGAGTCCCAGGATGGAGAGACATGCTTCTAGCAGAGGCCAGTCTTCACCCTCCACATGAAAGGATGCCTGAAGTAGTCTGTGGGGATGCATGTGCACTGAATGTGCACTCACATTTTGTGGAGGCTGGCATTCAAGGAAAATGGCTGGCCTTTGTAAGTTCAATAAAGTCACACCATTTGTTTTTTCTCACTCACTCAAACCAGTGTGCCACCTGCCATCAAAGGCACCAGTATTTATCTACTTGCCCATTGGCATTGAGCATAGAGAAGCTGGTGAGAAAAGGCCTAAAAATCATGATCCGAAACATCCGTTTTTCTTCCCCTATTTTGTAGCATCCAGGCTGGTTTAAAAAATTTGAAAGCCTGCACACAGTTTTGGTGTCATTTTGGTTGGTTCTAATAAAATGGCCTTGCACGGACTGTGGTTTACTTTTATCTGTATGCCGTTAAAAAATACATAACATGCAAAGCAGTCCTGAATTGCTGCCCCAAGCTAGGCCACCATTTGAAGTTCTGTAGCATGTAATTTATATTTTGTATTGATCTGTCTTAATTTGTTAAAAGCACAGAATCATTGTAGGGTGTCTGTGAACTTCTGGCAAGATCTGTTTTAAACTGTGTGTTTGGAACTGAAAATGTGTGAGTGACTAGCGGTGACCCGTCACTGTTCCTCTGGTTCTTGAGAAAACTGGATTGACTTGCTTGACAGATCATTGACAGGACAGTACATCAATGGAGAGGTTGTGGTGGTCCCCCCCCCCCCAATTTCTGCTGTTATTTCTAGTGCCAACTTGAAGTTACAGAACGGGGCTTACTGCTTGCTTGCACACACCACCTGTGAATGATTTCTCTTTTTAATTCTCTAAAGATGGCTTTAATATGATACTTTCCCATGATCACATCATCAGTCTCGTATTGCAGGCACAGTTTTTTCCCTGGAGAAAGATGTGACGCTGGTTGTAAGAATGATGCGGGGGGGATGAATATCCCATTTTTGAGATACTGGAGATGATTATGTAGCAAATGTCTCAAAAGTTTGAAAGATATTGGGCTGAAGTTGCTAATACTTGTAGGGATATTTCTTCTTTGTACGCTTCCTTCACCTCATAGGGTTTTCAAGGCAAGAAACAAACAGAAGTGGTTTGCCATTGCCTGGCTCCATGTAACGACCTTGGTCTCCCTTCCAAATACTGATGGGGACCGACCCTGCTTAGCTTCTGAGCTCTGAGGAGGTCAGTCGAGTCTGGACTCTCCAGGTCAGGGCTTCCTTAGATCCCTTGATATTCTTTTGGGGCTTCAGAGGTGACATGGCAGGGGCAACCAGAGACGGGGCGTTTTCAGTGTTGGCACCATGCTTATGGAATGCCCATCCCCTTGAGACTTGCCTGGCACCCTCATTGTTCTCTTTTAGTCACCAGGCCAAAACATTTCTGTTCACCCAGGCCTTTAGTTAAGGGGTTGATCTTTTAACACCATTTTAATATGCTTTTGTCCTGCAAAAGTGTGGTTTTGAAACTGCTCAGTGGACTATGTTTTTACAGTGTCTGTTTTTATGCTGTGGCTGGCTTTTTAATGCTAAGTTTTAATCACTTTTAATGCTTTCTTTTTTATCGTGCTTTATTTTGTAAGCCCCCTTGAGCTGGCTTCCCTGGGGAGGCAGCATAAACATTTTCTAAAGTACTGATCTTACTTATCTACTGAAATAGGCGTCTTTCAGTGTTCCCTCTAAGCTGAGTTAGTTGTTCCAAATAGCTTGGATCTTAACCATGAGCAGAGTTCTGCTCTCATAGAGTCAGTAAGGTAAAGGTAAAAGTTTCCCTTGCTTGAAAGCCAGTCGAATCCGACTCTAGGGTGTGGTGCTCATCTCCATTTCCAAGCCAAAGAGCCAGCGCTGTCCGAAGATGCTTCTGTGGTCATGTGACGAGGATTAGATGCCGAGGCGCACGGAACACTGTTACCTTCCCACCAAAGCGGTACCTTGCTATTTCTTGCTTTCGAACTGCTATGTTGGCAGGAACTGGGGCCAGAGACGGGAGCTCACTCCGTCATGCATCACTCGGGTCTCGAATTGCTGAACTACCGACCTTCTGCTCTGCAGTTCAGCATCTTAACCATTGAGCCACCGCAGCCCCTTATGGAGTCAGAGCCTAGTGTAAAATGTTTCTTCAGGTCTCGGGCACTGAGAGTCTGCTGGTGGCAGAAAAGGCCGTCAAATTGCAGCCAAATTATGGTGATCCTGTAAGGTCTTCAGGTAGGGATGCCAGCCTCCAGGTGGGACCTGGGGATCCACCTGGAGTTACAACTCATCTGCAGACTACAGTGATCAGTTCCCCTGGAGAAAAATGGATGATTTGGAGGGTGGACACACTATGGCCTCCTGCCCCACTGAGGTCCTTGTCCCTCCCCAGGCTCCATCCCCAAATCTCCAGGAGTTTCCAAACCTGGATCTGGCAACCCTACCCCCCCATCCCCTGCCAGTGGCCAGGAGGGACCTGGCACCCCTATTTTCAAGGCACACAACAAACAGGTGGTTTCCCCATTGCTGGCCTCTGCATAGCTACCCTGGACTTTCTCAATGGTCTCCCATCCAAGTACTAACCAGATATGTGATGGCATCGGGCTAGCCTGGGCCATCCAGGTCAGGATCACATAACCTGAAATCATTTTGGATGGCAGATACCTGGAACAGGGTTTGGGGACTGCCTGAGCTCTGCACTGCTGAGCCACACAAGCCTGCCAAGGGAAGCTCATCAAATGAATGCTGGATACAGTATTGGAGGGGGGGGCATAGTTTTCAACGGGATTTACTTTTATGTGGTTTGGTGTAGTGGTTAATTGTGCGGACTCTAATCTGGGAGAAGCAGGTTTGATTCCCCACTCCCCCACTTGCAGCTGCTGGATGACCTTGGGCAAGCCGTAGTTCTGGTAAGAGCTGTTCTTGGGAAAGGGCAGTTTCTGTCAGAGCTCTCTCAGCCCCACCTACCTCACAGGGTGTCTGTTGTGGGGAGGGGAAGGGAAAGGAGTTTGTAAGCCGCTCTGAGACTCCCTTGGGTAGTGATGTCGGGGTATAAATCCAATCTCCTCCTCCTCCTCTGTGTGAGCAGAAGTACTTTTCCCTGTTCCTGGGACTGGGTTGCTTAGGATTTAACTCACTTTAAGTGCGGAAGGAAGTAGCAGTTCATGAGCCTGTGTACCATGAAAGATGTGTGAAACCGGCTGCTCTCGGAATGAATAGTGATAACAGCTAAGGCCTAGTGCAGATCTCATGCTTCTGAAATGCTGACTGTGACTTAGCCATTGGATGCGGGTTGTGGGAGGACATACTTTACCACAGCCCCATACTTGTGCACTGAGCCTCCCCCCTTCCCTTTTAACCCTGGGGTTAGGTTTGACCCTTATAAGAAAGGAAATGTCCTGAGAGGTAGCGCTCATGTTACTGCATTCCCTGCAGACCGTGTGGCCTAAATGTGCTTCACTCTCTCTGTGTGTGTGATAAAAATTGCTAGCATGTGTGTGACACAGTTGTGGTCAAATCTGCGCCACCAAAAAAGAGGCTAATGTAAAAAGGAATAGGCCAGTTCTGATGTTGCACCGACTTCCTGCTAACTGCAGCTACGAGACCAGTTGAGATATCTCCAGTTAGCTTTAACCAGATGGTTGCTGACAGTTTCCTTAAGGCTGGAGGGAGGAATTTGCTCTGGAAAGGGCAGAGGCTGCAGAGAAGGAATGCAGAAGTCGGCTCCTGATTTATTAACTTGCAGATTTTTAACTTGCAGATCTCAGGGTAGCAGGTTCTGGGAAAGATCTTTTTTTGTCTCTGAGGTCCTGGAGAGCCACTGCCAGTCGGAGCAGACAGTAGTGAGCTGGGTGCACCATGGATCTGAATCTGTCTAACTCGGCTCTCTGTGTTTATTTACTTCATTTAGACCTCATTTTTCTCCCCCAATGGAACCCAAAGTGACTTACATCTCCTCCATCTCCTGAGAGCCAGTTTGGTGTCGGGGTTAAGTGCGCGGACTCTAATCTGGGAGAACCGGGTTTGATTCCCCACGCCTCCACTTGCACCTGCTGGATGACCTTGGGCACAGCTGTTCTCGAAAAAGAGCAGTTTCTGCCAGAGCTCTCTCAGCCTCACCTACCTCA
>NW_015174276.1:196461-248465 GCF_001447785.1 Gekko japonicus
CTGTGTTGCTTGTCAATGTGCTACATGTGCAAGTAACGTCATTGTTAACTAGGAAGTCTTGAGGTGTTACAGGCTGGAAGACATTTATGCTATCAGGCAAGGTCTTAGACAACTAGAGTTGCCGGCTCCAGCTTGGGAAATACCTGGAGGTTCTGGGGGTGGAGCCTGAGGAGGGCGGGGCTTGGGAAGGGGAGATACTTCAGTAGGGTATAATGCTGTAGAGCCCACCTTCCAAATCTGCCATTTTCTCCAGGCCAACTGATCTCTGTCACCTGGAGATCAGGTGGAATCCCAGGAGATCTCCGGCCACCATCTGAATGTGTGAGCGATAACAGAAGAAAATTTTCTACAGAAATTGCTACAGTAAACATTTTTTGCAACTTACCTTTATTGACTCTTCGTTGTTTTTGTCACGGATGTTGTTTTTGGAATTCCACTTCCTCCCGTGATCTCTCATTTTTGGCTTCTACCATCGGACTGTTGGCAACCTTTTGGATAACTGTTCTGTTGTACAAGAATGAAGGGATATAAAATACGTTTTATCTATTGCTGCCAGGGCGGAAATGCATTTTACAGTTATTAAAGGTAAAGACGCACACTCATTTGTTCCCTGGTAGCCACTGAGGCGGATTAAAAGTCGGCTATAGCAGGCTCTTCCCTTTCCCCTTTGCAAAGATAACAGCCTGGAATGAAACCGACTCTCTTTAAACCGGTGCAAATGTAGTGTTTGGTCCTGTGTGCTGAAATGCCAGCTTTGCACCCGTTTGCTTCAAATCGGCTCCTGCAGCTTGCTTGCATAAACGGCCACTCATCGGAGCAGGTGAGATATTGGGAATATCCCGTGCACGAAACCAGTAGATAGGCTTTGTCCTCCTCCGCTCTTCTGCCTTGGCGCAGTGGATTCAGTACGTGATTGTCACAGGTCGTGCCGAGTGCTTCCGATTAGCAAAGAAAGAATGGCGCTATTATCTTGCAACCAAGAGAAGGGAGAGCAAACATGTACCATTCCAGCTCAGGTGAGCTACCGCCACCGGGCCATCTTTGCAACCACTCGGCAGGATCTGCGGGAGCTCTTTAAAGCTGCCACACTCCCTGTTTGGTTGGCTTGCCATCCCGCTCCTTTCCTGTAATTGAGCAGATGTCTGTTAATCTTTGCGAGACGTTACCTTGCAGGGTTTATCAAGTACAAGGCGGAGGACAGATGTTTGATGAAAGCGTTGAAATATTTAACTAGGATGTTGCTGTGCATCCTCCCCCCCTCTCACCCCCCCGCCCCCTTCCTGTCTTCCGTCAAGATTGCTTGTGGTGCTTATTACCAGATTTGCATACACTTAACGCAGGCAGGTGGCTTCAGACGCAAATAAACTTGCTGTTTAACTTTTGACACTTGTTCACATGTGGGGAACATACAGGAAGGAGGTCTGCAGGATGGGAGCCGAGATGCCTTTGCAAAGGAGTCTGGCACGGAGATCAGACAAAGCGGGAGCCATTTAACATGTCGTTTTAAGGAGCTTTCTGAATACAGTTCGCAGCAGAGCCCCCTTTCCATTCTTTGAAACCAGCATGCTTATCTGTGATGAGAACCAGCGCTGTCACGCCAGGCAGCAGTACCTTAGAATATATAACATACGAAGCGGCCTTCTACTGAATCAGAAGCTTGGTCCATCAAGGCCAGTGTTGTCTACTCAGACTTGGCAGCAGCTCTCCAAGGTCTCAGGCAGAGGTCTTTCACACCACCTACCACCTGATCCTTTTAACTGGAGATGGCAGGGATTGAACCTGGGACCTTCTGCATGTAAAGCAGATGCTCTGTCACTGAGCCACACACACACACCCTGTGTCCCTCCAGTCTCTCTGTCTGCTCCAGAGGTACCTCTTAGGAAAAGAAGGGTTAGTAGTGGGTTAATAGTGTTCCAATCTTTGGTGTGGTTAAAGTAGGCACCTACTTCTATGAACCTGCCTTCTACTAAGTCCATTGGTCCACCTAAAGCCGGAATCCCCCACCCTTTTTGAGCCTGTGGGCACCTTCGGAATTCTGACCTGGCATGGTGGCTGCAGCCACAAAATGGCTGCCATAGGAGATGGAGCCAGCCACAAAATGGCTGCCGCAGCTTACCTTCAATCACACTGTGAAGCTCCTTGTGCTGTGCTGGCAGCACGGGTGTGTGTGTGTGTGTTTCTTAATATAATTAAGTGCTATTGATTTGCAGTTGACTCATGGCAAACCCTTAAGGGGTTTTGAAGGCAAGAGACACTCAGAGGTGGTTTGCCAATGTTGCCTCTGCATAGCAACCCTAGATTTCCTTGGTGGTCTCCCATCCAAGTACTAATCGTCGCTGACCCTGCTTAGTTTCTGAGGTGCGATGAGATTGAGCTAACCTGGGCCATCCAGGTCAGAGTATGGTTGAAAGACAGCCTGGATGGCATACACAGTTTGCTATAGGCAGACTCAGGGCTATTTTTGGGCAGGAACAGAGTTCCGTCTGGCTCCTGAGTTGGCCACACCCAGCAGGAACTCATTAGCATAATTGGCCACACCCAACAGAGGAACTCATTAGGACTGGCTACATTAGGGGTGTGTAGCCTAACATGCAAAGGAGTTCCTGTTACAAAAAAGCCCTGGGTTTTGACAACAAACAAGGTAAACAGAATAAGAAGCAAAAGGTGGGTGTGGCTGGATGACCACACTTCTGGTAACATGGGGGTGTGGCCTAATATGCTAATGAGCTGTGCTGTCAGGGGTGTGGACTAATATGCTAATGAGTTCCTGCTGTTGGGTGTGGCCTATTATGCTAATGAGTTAAAAAGGCCTGCTGCAATGGGGTGATTGGTGGACAGAAATCCCTGCCTTGAATCTCTCCCAACTCTGAAGATCCTTTAAAGCAATACCTCTTGGTGTGAAATGTTTCATGCTCTGCTGTGCACTTGAACAAAAAAAAATGGGGGGGAGAGAATGATTCCTAATTAATGCTTAATAAGGATTAATACTAGTAAAGTAATTAAAATGAGCTCTGAAAGCATTTCTGTCCCTTTGGTGGTGCCAACTTAATGGGCCATTGTTTTCGGTCTGTTAGCTGTGCCCTTCAGCTGTGCTCTGTAAAATATGCTAAAGCCATTTTTTTTCACTGGGAATCCAGCTTTAGGATTAGTATTAAATATGTAGAGATTTAAATTCTTTTAAATTTCCACATTGCCTATTATTCTCCCTCCCCTCCCCAAGCACTGACTAGTAAAAAGACATTTGTAGGAATTATGGGAAACGGCGCAACTTCCTTTTCCATCTCTCTTGATGAGCAAAAGGATAAAATGGTACTCTCTCAATTTTTTTTCTCCTGCCTGAATATGTGTCCTCTAGGTTATGGGAACTGGCCCACACAGTTCTGTTAAAACACTTGTGTAATGAGGCGATTGATATGTCAGAGAGGACCACTTGTCTTGCGGCTGGGGCTTGAAAGAGAACATGCCTGCACATGGATCCTGGAAGTGCTTGGAATGCTCAACACGTTTCCAATGAAACAGATGGATATTTTTTAAAAAAAATCCCACTGCACCCAAAAGAAGGGGCTCATGTCTTATGTGTAAAGGGTAGAAGGAATGCTCTCCAGAACAAATGAAATTTGCTCTCGTGTTGGTTAGTATTTTAGTTCTTTAAGGCTGAAAAGAGCATGGCTGTTCTGTAAACATTAGAGCATGACCCTAAGCAGAGTCTCTTTCTATTACCCTGCTCAAGCAGGTCCCAAATTCCCATCACTTTATTTGTCCTTGATGTTACTTGTAGCTTAGTTGATGGAGGGGAAGGGTATTGTGCCTGTGTCCATGGGGGTGGGGTAGTAAACCAGTTTTCCCATTCTGTTGCTCCTCAGAAGTGACTTTTCTGTAATCGCTTAATCACTCATTAGTTTTGGAAAGAGAGGTGCCTTTTAAAAGAACCGCAGGGCAATGTGCTTGGAATCATTGTTTGTTGTAGTGGTTAGGAGCACAGACTCTAATCTGGAGGAACTGGGTTTGATTCCCTACTCCTCCACATGCAGCTGCTGGTGTGGCCTTGGGTCAGTCACAAGTTCTCTCAGAGCTGTTCTCTCTCGAGTTATCTCAGCCCCACCTGCCTCACAGGGTGTCTGTTGTGGAGAGGGGAAGGGAAAGGTGCTCTGAGACTCCTTTAGGCAGTGTGGGGTATTAATCCAATCTCCTCTTCTTCTTTGTGCCAAGATCATGACAGGGCTCATCACTGAGCTACCCACACAGCCTAGCCAATATACTTGGGGGTGGGAGTGGTGGTTGCTTTGTGGCTTCTAAATCTTGGTGGTGGAAAATGCAGTCAAGTCTTGTGCAGTCAAGAATTGTGCCAACCCCATCAAGTTGTTTTCGAGGGAAGAGACATTCAGAAGTGGTTTGCCATTGCCTGCCTCTGCGTAACAACTCTGGACTTCCTTGGTGGTCTCCCAACCAGATACTGATCAAGGCCGACTCTGCTTAGCTTCCAAGAGTTGATGAGATCAGGATAGCCTGGGACATCCAGATCACAGCTTCGAAGAGGAGAAGAGATTGGATTTATACCCAGCCCTTCACTACCCAAAGGAGTCTCTGAGTGGCTTACAATCTCCTTTCCCTTCCTCTCCCCACAAAAGGCACCCTGTGAGGTAGGTGGGGCTGAGAGAGCTCTTTCGAGAACTGCTCCTGAGAGAACAGCTCTGAAAGAACTTGTAACTGACTCAAGGTCACACTAGCAGCTGCACATGGAGGAGTGGGGAATCAAATCTGGTTCTCCCAGATTAGCATCCTCGCTCCTAGCCACCACACCAAGCTGGCTTTTACGTGCCATTTTAGTCTTTGTTGTTGTTCAGTCGCACAGTTGAGTACGACTCTTCGCGACCCCATGGACCAGGTCACGCCAGGCCCTCCTGTCTTTAGTCTTACGGTCCATCACAAAGAAGCTATAAAGTATGTATAAAGGCTCAAGAGATCTTAATTGCTACGCCTGGACGAGTTTCAAATACAGTGTGGCTTCCGAGTAATCTTTTAAACAGTTTCTTAAATCTCAGGAATTACAGAATAACTATACCGCTTCTTTTAAATAAAGTACCGGATAATAATGTAAACTGCACAAATTAAGGAGTCATCAGAGGAACTTGCAAAGGAAATAAGGATGCAGAAGAGGTGAGGAGGGAAGGCTGAGGTCATCTGTAATTGATTTTAAATTAGTCCAGCTGTTCTTCCCGGGGGATGTTCACACTGACCTCCTAGTCCTCGTTTAGCTTTATGTTTATGCAACAGTCCTGATCCTGGAGAATTTGTGCTTCGCTTGCAAGGTCTCACCCAACTGGGTTTCAGCACTGTGAAGCCCCTGTGATTGCCTGGCCTTGGAGGAGAAAGCGAACCAAAAGAGTCGAACTTGGCATTATGCTGGGAAATTGCTAACTAGGAGTAATATGCCTAATATCAGGCATTACAGCTTGGGTTTGCATAAAACCAACGTTTTTAATTGCACCTTTTAGAAGTTTGCCTCTTGCATGGTTTGCAGATCTTATTTCTGCTAGCACTTTTTTCTGCCCGTAAATTGCTCGGGCTCTGCTTTTATCCAGTGTTCCGTCTAAGCTGAGTTAGTGTGAGCTAGCTCACAGTTTTTTAGCCTCTGGCTCACACATTTTTGTCTTAGCTCAGGAAGGGTGGCTCCAGAGCAAACTAATTTATGAAGCAGCCAAATTGCTTGCTCACAACTCTAATGCCAGTAGTTCACAAAGTAGAATTTTTGCTCACAAGACTCAAAAGCTTAGAGGGAGCATTGCTTCTCTCCATTATGTAGGATGCTGAACCCCTGATCTTCAGCTCCGTTACTGTGGAACTGATTTTTTTCCCCTTCGTTCCTCCAAGGAACTTGGTGCAATGTACGTGGTTCTGCCCTCCTTCATTTAATCCTCACAAACACCCCATGAGTAGCTTAGACTGAGAACGTGAGAAGGTCACCTGTTGAGTTTACAGCTGAATAGGGGTTTGAACCCAAGTCTCTTTGTCTCATAGTCTAACCCCTATACTGGCTCTCAAAGATTTACACCTCCATTTTCCTTGAAGAATGTGGTTTGTGTGTGTGTGTATGAAGTGCCATCAAGTTGCAGCCGACTTACGGTGACCCCAGCAAGGGGCTTTCGAGGCAAGCGAGATGCAGAGGTGGTTTGCCATGGCCTTCCTTAGCAGTCTTCCTCGGTGGTCTCCTGTCTAAGCACTTGACCCTGCTTAGCTTTCGAGATCTGATGAGACTGGGCCATACCAGGGGTGGCCAAACTTGCTTAACGTAAGAGCCACATAGAATAAACGTCAGATGTTTGAGAGCCGCAAGACATGAACGAAGATTACACGTTTTTATTGAAAAATATGCTTGTTATTAACATTAAATGAGACTGCCAAAAATAAAAACAATTGGGGTTGAAAACAGATATTGATGATGATATTTATTTATCCAATAATATTTGTGGGCGGGGGGGGTCTTTGAGAACACATTTAAAGTTAAAGTTTGCTTTCTTTCTCTGCTCCCTCCCACCTCAAGCCTACCCAGGGAGGGGAACACTGGCTGGGGAAGGGAAGACTGATCGGGGAGGCATGCCTTCCCTTTGCTTCCCCAGCTGCCCTGCCGGGAGCCACGAAACATGTGTGAAAGAGCCGCATGTGGCCCCCGAGCTGCAGTCTGGCCACCCCTAGGCTATACCATGCCGCCTTGCCTCCCAGAAGGATGTGGTAGTCACCTTGAAACCACTAGCATTTTCAAAAGAGTTTTGCATTCATCAGCATGCCTGCTCACTGAGTTTACACGGGCTACTAAATCCTTGGTTGCTAAATTCAGATTTTCAGGCTGCTACTTTTCTGCAGTTGTTGTTGTTGTTGTTCAGTCGCACAGTCGAGTCCGACTCTTCGCGACCCCATGGACAAGCTCCCGCCAGGCCTTCCTGTCTTCCGCCGTCCTCTGAAGTTGGCTCAATTTCATGTTCGTTGCATCTTTGACACTGTCTAACCATCTCATCCTTTGCCGTCCCCGTCTTCTTAGGGTGCATCTAAAGCAAAGTCACTTGGATAAGTGCTAAAACAAAATGGGACCAGTTCAGTCATGTTGTCAAACCACAGTTAAGGAAACTTTAGTTCCAGAGACAGGCAATAGCTGTAACTCTGGTCTGTTGAGTTGCATATCATGTCAAACCATATTCAGTGCTAACCAAGGTTCACAAGACCCATTAGAAACCATGGAAGCAAGCCACAGTACAGCCCATGGCTTCCAAGTGGAGTTGTGAACCAAGGTTAGTGCTGCATACAGTTTGATGTGATAAGTGACCAGACAAACCGGAGTTACAGCTATTGCCTGCCTCCTGAGGCTGCTACGCCATCGAAGCAGCAGGGCTGACTAGATAAAAAACAAAAGCTGACGAACGGAAACAGATCTGAGCCATGGTTTGCTTGTTTTGGAAGGTCAAACCGTGGCTTGCCTTCTGAAGTACACTGTGACATTCCGGCATGTTTGAATAGAATCTTATTGGCTCATCTCTGCAAACACAAATATTTCTCTGGGCACCATCTGAAAGAGGGAATGCAACCTGAGAATAACTGCAGTAGTCTCCTCCTCCCCCCCGCCCCCCCAAATAAAAGCTCAGTTGCTTGCAATCTGGCTATGTTTCCTGCTTTTGAAATCCCAGACTCTCTTTGAGTGACCTCATGAGGTCAAGGAAGGACGGGGAGGATTAAAACGCCAAATGCTGAAAGGAGCTCTTGATGGAACGGCTGTTTTGCTTCTGGAAGCGGCTTCTGGGTCCACCTGGGAATGCATAGCCTGTTAATGGGAAATCTGGCCCTTGTAGTTAAAGATGAGAGATGGCGGGAGAGTGTGCTGGAATTCTTTGCCAGGAGGAGATTTGAATATCCCAAATGCAACTAATGGGAAGTAGACAGATTGGCTATCAGTGAGAGAATATGCTGGCTGAATACTGAGGACAAAGAGATCAGAAGAGAAGCTAGGTTAGTGATGACTTGAATCCAAGAGTGGCGAAGACATCTGTTCTCCGTCCTGTCCAAGTCTTATCCTAATGATTCCCTCTCCCTACCGTTAACAGAAGGAACCTGGTATTGCACTAATGAAGAGAGTGGGGTGGGTATGCAAGCAGTTCTTCCTTCTTGGTAGAACTGCCTTGTGTCAGTTGTCCCATGGTGGTTCTTCCACTGCATTGGGCTTCATTACTTGCAAATAACTCATAGATGGTTTGGTGAACCAGCGTGGTGTGATGCATGGACTTCAGAGATGTGGGTTCAAGTCTCGGCTCAGGTATCTAGTTCACTGAGTGGATTTGTCAGGTTGTGTGAGTTATGTGCCGTCTTGGAAACCGAGAGCCGTGGTGTCCTGGATTGAGCCAATCCATCTCATGTTGCGTCTTCCTCCTTTCCTACTGTCTTCAGCTGTTTCTAGCATTCTTGTCTTTTCCAGTGAGCCTTGTTGTCTCATGATGTGACCAAAGGACGATAGCCTCAGTCTATTAATTAGTTCTACTTATTTCACTGGGCAGTTAAGCAGGAAACCTTCACCCTGGGTCTTTTAGGAGAAGGCTGGAATAAGAATTTGGCTAAGTAACAACTGATTCCCTACATTTTCTCTGTGTGTGATTTCCTCCATTTTCACTGTGTGTGTTACCCTGTTAAATACAGAAAATGCAAGAGTAACTTAAAATGGGACTAGATTGGGCTAAATTGTATTCTTGATGTTCCATTTGTCATTAAGGCTCTGCTAGCTGCCTGTGGTGGTACAGGAGATTGGTGCCTGCAGCCTGCTAAATAAGATTCCTTTCCATCATTAACTTACATGATACTTAGGGAGCAATAATTTTTTCACCATTATTGGCAGTTCTAGCCTACTGAGAGAACTCTCATGCTCGAATAGGTGAGAGCAGCCACAATTGGATCTCGAGAAACGTGGGAACTTGTTAAGATGTCGCTTCAGGATATAAAAATCGTAGCCGGCCCATGAAATGTGAAGGATTAGTATCTTTTCACATGGAGGGAATTATTTCAGAGTGTTTAATTCACGACTTGGCAAATCTCGGAGAGGTTTCTGAGCCGTGCCAAGCAGATGAGCTATATCGCCCCTTCTGTGCTGGCCCCACTGTGCCTCCTTGACTTAATTGCAACAGGCCCAGCCTTGAGCAGCAGCTGCAATCATCCTACCCGGTGGTTGCCAAAATGGTGTGCTAGTGACCAATTTGGTCCTCCAAATAGCTCCGGGCAGCATACATAGCTCTGTTTTTATCTTCAAAACAGCTCTGCAAGGTGTAGATTAGGCTGAGTAACTCTTTAAGATCATTAAGAACATAAGAACATAAGAGATGCCAATGTTGGATCAGGCCAAAGGCCCATCCAGTCCAACCCTCTGTATCACACAGTGGCCAGAAATACCAGTGCCAATCAGGAGGTCCACCAGTGGGGCCAGGACATTAGAAGCCCTCCCACTGTTGACCCCCCAAAGCACCAAGATGACAGAGCATCACTTGCCCCAGAGTCCCTATATGCTTATCTAATTCCCTTTTGAAGCCGTCCATGCTTGTAGCCGCCACCACTTCCTGTGGCAGTGAATTCCAAGTGTTAATCACTCTTTGGGTGAAGAAGTACCGGTACTTCCTTTTATCCGTTCTAACCCGACCGCTCAGCCATTTCATGGAGTGCCCACGAGTTCTTGTATTGTGAGAAAGGGAGAAAAGTACCTCTTTCTCTACCTGCTCTTTCCCATGCATATTCTTATAAACCTCAATCATGTCACCCCTCAGCCGTCGTTTCTCCAAGCTAAAGAGCCCTAAGCGCCTTAACCTTTCCTCATAGGGATATAAAAATCGTAGCCGGCCAATGAAATGTGAAGGATTAGTATCTTTTCACATCTTTTCATTAGTGCCTGCCCTATTTTTACATCAGTTAGGGTACGTCTAGAACAGGGGAAGGGGATTGCGTTTTATGACCAGTTTTCCTTTGAGACCCGTTTGCTGATCTAGTGCTGTGCTTAAGCATGCTTGTAAATATTTTCTTTTCAGTAAATCTTTTTTGAGTTTGGAGGTTGGTTCTCAGTCTCTGTGTCACCTAGATCCCCCACTGTCTTAGACACTCTAGTGCAAGAGGGGGCCCCGGGTTGGGAGGGAAGCAGTCTGTGTGCACGTGGCTGTTTCTCCAGGGGAGCCCCAAAATCATAATTGGTCCTAGTGGTAACCAGGCTCTGGGTAATGGAGGACATAGAGGCAGGGTGTCAGGTAGAGAAGGGGAGCTTGGAGCCCTGTCCCACCTAGCAGAACTCCCCCCAAAAAGGGCGGTTGGTGGCAGTGAGTTACTCTAGTGAAAGGAAGAAGTAACCCCCTCCAGGAGTTGGTAGTGCCAAGGAGGAGTTGGGCGGAGCAGGTTCTGCAAGTCAAAGCAGGCCTGTTCCATCACACAGGCCATTGTTTCATCTAGCTCAACACTGCCTGCTTGAACTGGCAATATCTTTCAAGGGTCTGCCCCAACACATGCTGATGCCAGGGATTGGATTTGGGACCATCTGCATGCAAAGCATGTTCACTACCACTGAGCCACAAAGTCTTGGCTGCATAGGTCTTGGTATAGCAAATCCTGTCCTAGATCCTGGACCACCCTTGGGCAGTCCATTACGCTATGGTGATTTGTTGATTTCGGCCCCTTCCCCCCACACACACACACGCTATACAATCATCACTACTTGCTTTCCATTTCAATGTATCTTGTGTTTCTAACTGCTCTGAAAACCTAGCTTTGGTTTGCTTAATCTTTCTTTTATTTTTGTTTGTTGGTGTTACCGTAGATGTTTATCTGCCATAGCTTTCTCCTGTTTGCGCTTCTCTGTTTGAACTTGTCGTTCCATTGTCTCACTTTTGCTATCGTTCGTAAACCTCACTTCCCGACTTGCCAAAACCAGCCAGACTTCACTGCATTTGACATCTGGTATCTGCTGCTGAAATCTGTATCCCGTCATTTCGAGAGCAAAAAGAATGTTCAAATTCAGGGAAGCCTTTTATAACAATGTAATGGAATCTCTGCATATTTTAATTTCTTGTGTGACTGGCACTAAAGGATGTACTGAGTCAGCTCAAAGTGTGGTGCCGTACCAACGTTATGTATGTCTTTAAAAAAAAAAATCTGACTTGCATTCTCCCGCTTCTTCTGAGATGCTATAATCGCTGCGGATCAGAGCGGTGTCTAGTCCCTTCAGGCAGTTTGATGTCAGAGACAAGGGAAAGCAAAAGGAATGCCTTGTGAGCACATGTAAGAGAACCGGATGAATCATCTGAGGAATTGTCCTTTGAAGACTTTAAGTCTTAGTAATGTGGAGCTGGAGGAAGAATTCATGAGCCTGCTGAGTCTTAAGACTCTCTCCGCTGTCTGAAACAGAGAGCCCTAATGGATGACTCATTGTTTCAAGTGGCCGAAATTGGCACGATGCGAGGCCATGTGGCAGATCATCAGGACCTTTATCAGTCGGAGCTCAAGAGAGGCCATTCGGGTAGCTGGTCATTTTGGCACCAGTTCAATCTGTTACGGACATGTAGATTGAATTTGGGCTCGATGCCTTGGGAAGTAGGAGCCTGGCTTGTATGTGCAGCTGTGAGCTGGTAGAATCCGGGTGGATAATAGATGTTGCATCCAAAAATGAATTGGTACCCTAACAACAACAAAAATCTCTGCAAGTTAAACACACACACGCAACCCAGCACAACAGGGATAAAGGTTCTGGCCTAGCTTACTCTGTGCTGTGCTGGTATTCTTCTTGATTTCCGCCTGCATTCTGAATTGATATGAGCTAGGAGTCCTCAGCCTTTTTGAGCCTGCAGGTGCTTTTGGTATTCTGACACAGTCTGGTGGGTGCAACCAAAAAATGGCTGCCAGTGAATGGCTGCTGTAGGAGGCGGAGCCAGAAAATGATTGCTGCAACATAACTTTAGTCACACAGTCAGGGGTCATTTCCTGCAGGAGCTCACAGGAGTGGAGCTCCGGTAGTAAAGAGCCGAGGGGGCGGGCACATGCAACAAGCCCCACCCCCTTCTCCCAGCAGCCCTCAGTCAGAGCAAGAAGCAGCCAGGTAAGTTGCAGAGCCCCCTCGGCCCCCCAGTCCAAAACAGTCCAGTGGCACCTTTAAGACCAAGTTTTATTCAGGTACAAGCTCTCCCTCCTCTGCGAGGACAGATCTGCACGTTCCCCCCTCCCAATAGTCCAGTGGAGCCTGAGTGGTGGGTGTTGCCTTCTGACACACTTCCGGTGACGTCAGGGTGTGTGGAAATGAGTTATGCTAATGAGCTCCTGCACCTCTTTTTCTACGAAATGACCCCTGCACACAGTGAAGATCTTTTTGCTGTAGTGGCCGCTGCTGCCAAAGCAACATTTTAAAAACCAGCATAGCCAAGGAAATCGCCAATCAGAAGCCTTCTCATACGAACATAAGAGACGCCAATGTTGGATCAGGCCAAAGGCCCATCCAGTCCAACACTCTGTCACACAGTGGCCAAAAATACCAGGTGCCATCCACAGACACCACGTAGGGGACCCCCGATATAAGGTATCAACTTCTTATTCAGCATCCTCATTTTGCTGCATGTTGAATAACATCTGCATGTGTAATAACAATAATCTCATCTCAGTAATAAAATGGAACAAGCAAAGATGGTGAAAGTGGAGCCCATACTGGTTGGCGTAAGGAAGTCATAGAATTGCAGGCAGATGGTTTTCAGGGTTAACCTCCTGCAGTATGTAGAGTTCTAGATCAGTCAAGGTTTGAGAAATTTATGATAAAACAGAGGAAAGGTGAATCAACTAAGAGCCCTCTGGCTCAAGCTCTGTATGATGGGGTTTGATATTATTGCTAGCCAACTGGGATGGGAAGCTTCTTAGTCACTATAGGAAATGTGAGGGTTATCAAGCAACAGTGAGTGATTGACATTCCTCATCATTCACAGGAATCAGTTTGAGAATAGCTTTAGCACTTGTGATTAGGTATTCTCTCTAGCATTTTGCTCACACATCCAGGCGTTCCTTTGTATTAAAAAAAACCCACCTCAATACAGATGAAAAACTAGAATAGCAGGGATTTTTTTTTAACAGAGGGGAGCGATGGTGATCCCATCTGCAGTCCCAAGTAGCCCTGTGCGAGTGACCCATCTGCATGTTCACTTACTGCCTGTGTGGGTAGAGGGCACAAGCGAGTTGCCCTCCACCACACAATCGCCAGGTGGTCTGCAAAGGGGGAACATGCAGAGAGAGTGCTGTGCACACATTCTCTCCCTGTGCTCAGTAATGTTCCAAAAGCAGCATTACCGATCACAGGGCATACCTGCGGGTGTTTCCTCCACGCTGTGCAGATAACTTGGCAATTAGGTGGAGGTGGGGGCTGCTAGTGTTGCCAACCTCCAGGTGCGGTCTGGAGATCTGGAATTACAGCTCATCTCCAGACTACAGAGATTGATTCTCTTGGAGAAAATGGCTGCTTTGGAGGGTGGACTCTACACCTCCACAAACTCCACCCTCCCAAGGCTCCACCCTGAAATCTCCAGGGATTTCCCAACTTGGAGTTGGCAACACTAGCCGGACAGCCCTGCTTTACCACCCTGCTTGGTGAGCAAACAAACATACGGATCGTCAGCATAGGGCTCCTGTTGTCCATTCTGCCACCTTGCCGTTCTACTGTTTCCTTTTCCATCTCGGTCTCCTGCATCCGTGAACCAGGCCTAAGTGAGCATTTCCAGTTAAATCAATGTGTTCTTGCATACCATTGTGTAGTATGAATGGGAATATAAAGATTTTTATATATAGGTTTCTTTTTCTTTATTGTTCATATTTATATTTCTCTGGTTTTTATAGATTTATTCTTTAAGTAATATTTTATTAGGATGTTAGAAAGGCCTGTTATATAGAAGGCTTTTCTCTTGTAGGTCTGATATTGTTAGCAGACAACATAATAGGTACAAAGTTCATGATTCTGTAGTTCTTAGGGCAAACCTTTCAATGTCTGGGTCAAATAGGATTTTAGTCTCGTATCAGTAATGAATAGTTTTGTTTGGGGAAGAACAAGCTTTAGCCGATATGCCTTGGGTCATGTCAAGTAAATATGTGATGCTATTGCATAGACACACCTTTCTTACATTTGACCAATAAGGAGATTTTCATGTAAATGTTGTTTAAGTTTTTGTAACCAATTATGGCTTTTGAATATTATTCCCATGATGATGATATGATGATGTCAGTCCATGTATAAAATATCATGTATTTCCTGAATATGTTCAGAATATGCTCAAGAAGAAAATGAAGAAGAAAAAGAAGAAAGTTGTCAATTTCTGGTTAACTATTTGGTCTAATTGTTTTCCTATTGATTGAGGCATGTTTCCTAATTATGCTGGAAAAAAAGCAATCAGTTTTGATGGGTCCTTTGGCCTAACTGTTTTTCATATTTCATTACAATAAAATACAAGAACTTCCTCCTCATTTGACTTCATTTTTGACATGGAATCTAATATTTACAACAATTGGAGGAGGGTACGCCACCAGAGCTTCAAACGTTGTTGAAAATAGTGACATCCAAACTCATGAAGTTGCACTCCTTTTATTTGAGTGTCTGCATGAATTTGTACTTGTGGTGGGGGCCCATTACTAGAGGAACGCAGTGTGAACGTTGATCAGAATGGTTTATTTCTGCATATCTGGCCACCAGAGAGAGAGAGAGAGAGAGAGAGACGTGACTCCATCCAATGCCTGGATGTCAGCTTGCTCAAGCCATTAAGGTGGTAACTTTTCCCTCACATTATTTGTAGCGACTTGGACAGAATCTCCCAAGGCCCCTGACAATGTTGTTTCCCGTAAGCAGCAAAGCAAAAATATTAAAATTCCCATCTGTATATTGCTTGCACAGTCTCTGTCAGTCCACAGGCTTCCCCTTTCAAAATGAATTTCGTGGTTGCCCCTGGCAACCTCCGAGGCCTAGCTGCCTGGTTTCCACACAGGCTGTAGTGCTGAGTTAGGCCGGCTGGCCTTTCCCGATCCCTCCTTGTTAGATCAACACCTCTTATTCTCTTCCATTTTTGCGTGTGTGCGTCTTCGTACTGAATCATACAGTCTTCTTTCTTGGCATGAAATACACAGTTGGCGTCTCCACAGAATATAAGCTCAGGCCAGTCAAGGGAGGCTCGATGTCAGTTCCAATTTGGAGCGAGAAGTCTTTTGATTTAGTTTGGTTACTACAGGCGCAAAGATTGGCAAGGCATACCCATAGCCAGCCTACTGCATACTTGCCGTGTTGTGTTTAGAGTTGTCGGAGCCTGCTTTTATATTAAACACAGCATCTGTGTTTTGTTTAACCTCTGGTCGCCGAGAATGATCGTAAACCGACTGCGTTACTGGGGCTTTGCCAGATAACCTAGGGAAACGGTCAGAGCTAATAATTACCTCTTTTAACATAAGGCCCCTTTCTCTCCAGACGAGTGGCTATGGTTTAGGATGTTTATAGGGAATTTAAGCTCTGGTTTGGAGGGGGGAACTCTTTTTCTTTTTCTTTTAATGCAGCCAGTAATTTCATAATTAGCTCTTAAAATTATAGAGTAGTAAAAGTCTGAGCATCATTAAAGATCAGAAGGACTGGAGCATCTGTCTTGCATTTTTGACTGCTCAGAGTTCTTGTTCCTTCTAGCTCCCCTCTGGGGGTGGGGGGAATAAAGCAGGAGAGAAAAATAATGTGTTTTGAATTTATGCAAGGAAAGCGAGCTCCTCCCCTCCATTTCCCCCCCTCCTATCATGTTAATATGGCTACTAATCTAGCTATAATTCTTAGTAGATCCTTGGGGGGGGGGAGTTCATTGGCCTGAGGGGAGTGTATCATACGGTGATTATTTTATCCTCTAAAAATTAAAGAACAGCATTTGAGCACCTTCATGTGCTCCCAACCCTTTTAAAAACAGATCCAGTTGTACAGCATGGGTGGTATTTCACTATTATTGTGTGTTTAAAAGCAAAGTGGGAGGTTCATTCTAGTCAAGACAACTCTAAAATCAGGTAATTTTAAAATCAAGTCAGGTCATAACCCAGTTCTAGATTTCTATATATTAGATGGGTGAGACTCCCCAGGCATAAGCAAAAAATGTGGTATTGTCAATGAGCCAAAGGGAAAACTGAAATGACTAATACGGACTGAGGGTACTCCTAAAGGAACAGAACGTTGTGAGTTTGTTAATGGGGGCGGGAGGGGGGAATGGAGGGTGGAGGGAGATGGGGAAATTGTCCTTCTCGAGCCTTGAAGTGGTTCTACTATTCTGGAGAGGAAGGTTTGGGTAAGGGTACATTGAGCAAACTCTGGAGGATGGCAGAAGACAGGAGGGCCTGGTGTGATGTGGTCCATGCAGGCCCGTAGCTAACATGGGGCCCATGGGGCCCAGCCCCCTTGTGTTTCTTCTGGGCCCCCTCCCTCCAGGGCTGCCCCCAAAGTGCTCTAACTTACCACCTGCACTGTACTTCCATTTAATTAGCTGGCGGGCCTCCCCAAGGCCCCCTCCCAAAGAATTCCCTAGCTACGGGGCTGGGTCCATGGGGTCACAAAGAGTTGGACTCGACTGTGCGACTGAACAACAACAAAAAATCTCTCTAGTTGCTACAACTCTTCAGCCTCTTGATGTGTGAAATGCATAACTGCGTCCGGAATATGCATGCAAAGTTTCGTTCTGAGGGCTCAGTCTTCAGTAGGGTTATCACATTACAAATAGATGGAAATATGTAATGGGAAACCATCAACTTAAACCAAAGGCCTGCTTCAGTCTGCCAGTTAGTCATGCTTAAGCATGATTGGTATGATAATGGGTTTGGGAATATAGAACCATTTTGCTGTGTCATCTGGCAATAGGCTTGCCAAGTCCCCCCGGGGGGGTGGGGAAACCCCCACCCCAGAGGCCCGTTCCCCACCACCGCCGGATCATGCCCCTGGGGGAATTCCACCCTGACGTGCACGTCACCAGGAAGTGACGCGACCACGCCGGGCACGCTGGGGGCGGGGCCACGGTCATCCGAGGGAAAATTCTATGGTTTTCCCTCGGATGGTCGTGGTCCCGCCCCCAGCGTGCCCGTCGTGGTCGTGTCACTTCCTGGTGATGTGGATGCGGTGCACGCGCGCTCCAGGATAGACCCGGGAGTCCCCCGCTTCAGGACGAGGTACAACTTGGCAACCCTATCTGGCAATCTTCTGCAGATATTGTGAAGCATACATTTTGTTTTGTCTATGTGTGAACACAGTGGAATGTAGGAGAGGGGGGGACAGTGCTGAACACAGCTCTTTCTGTGTGCCCCAAAAGCTTTTGGATGTATGTTTCTCACACACACACCATCACATAGCAACTTGCTTCTGAAAATGACAGGAAGTTTTGTGCAGTACATTTACTCAGCTTTAGAACTTCAAAAGACAAGAGTCCGTCATCTTATTTGTTGTAGCAGGGCTAGAAAGATGTTTGAAGCTGCTATGAACTTGTATTAAATACATCAGAAGCAGCCCCATACAGAAAGGGGAGAAAGGCTTAAACTTCTAGGAGCTAGGGTGACAAGGTACATATATTTTTCTACTCTTGCCTTGCTAAATCTGGTATTATTCAGCAATTGGCTGTTTAGATAGCAGATTCTTTGCCAATTCTGACTTTATAACCTTAAACGGTCTGGGATTGGCATACCATAGGAACAGCTCTCCCCATGTGGTGGTGGTGGAGGAGGAAACTGCAGTCAAGTTGCAGCTGACTTTTGGTGACTCTGTAGGATTTTCAAGGCAAGAAATGAAGAGGTGTGGGTTGCCATTGCCTGCCACTGCATAGTATGCCCTCATTAAGGGCAAATCCTATATCAGATTCCCTGTTTGAGTGCAGTTAAGCTTTGGCAACATGACCTGATAAAATGCTGATATGATAGAATACACTGTAGCTTATCAGGCTGCAGGTGGTAAGAAATCATAAGTGCTGGCCAGTGTTCTTTTTAAAAACCTTTTCACATAGAAAGCTTTCACAGCAGTGAGGAAGATCCTAGCCCCTCCTTTGTTCCTACCCCCTGTTAGGAAATCAGATCTTTTTCAGCAGTGCCTCCCTTCTCTTTAGAATAGTTTTCCTAAGGCATGCACTTTCACTCTTGTATGGCTTCTGTCCATTTCAACAGGGCTTGCACAAGAGAAGGTCCTGGTGGGTTCTGCCCCTGAAATTTTGTCAATTGATTTTATCAGCTAAAGGGATAAAAAGCCTGCCACGGTCATAAACCCATTATCCAGGGTTGCCAAACTCCAGGTGGGGCCTGGAGATCTGCTATTACAACTGAACTCCAGATAATAGAGGTCCATTCCCCTGCTGGCCTGGATGAATCACAAGCGGGAATTAAGATTGCTGGGGAAAAGATCAACAACCTCAGATATGCAGATGATACCACTCTAATGGCTGAAAGTGAAGAGGACCTAAAGAGCCTCTTGCTCAGTGTAAAAGAGGACAGCGCAAAAGTGGGCTTGAAGCTCAACATCAAAAAAACTAAGATCATGGCATCCGGCCCCATCACTCCTTGGCGAATAGAAGGGGAAGTCGTGGAAGTAGTGACAGACTTCACGTTCCTGGGATCCCAGATCACCGCAGACTGTGACAGCAGCCATGAAATTAAAAGACGCCTGCTCCTTGGGAGGAAAGCAATGGCGAACCTAAACAGCATGATAAAAAGTAGAGACATCACCCTGCCAACAAAAGTCCGCATGGTCAAAGCAATGGTATTCCCAGTAGTCGTGTATGGCTGCGAGAGTTGGACTATAAGGAAGGCCGAGCGCCGAAGAATAGATTCTTTTGAACTATGGTGCTGGAGAAGACTCTTGAGAGTCCCTTGGACTGCAAAAAGATCAGATCAGTCAATCCTAAAAGAAATCAACCCTGACTGTTCCCTGGAAGGCCAGATAATGAAACTGAAGCTCAAATACTTTGGCCACCAAATGAGAAAGGAGCACTCCCTGGAGAAGACCCTGATGCTGGGAAAGATTGAAGGTCAAAGAAGACGGGGACGGCAAAGGATGAGATGGTTAGACAGTGTCATCGATGCAACGAACATGAAATTGAGCCAACTTCAGAGGACGGCGGAAGACAGGAGGGCCTGGCGGGAGATGATCCATGGGGTCGCGAAGAGTCGGACTCGACTGTGCGACTGAACAACAACAACAAATTCCCCTGCAGAAAATGGCTGCTTTAGGAGGTGGGCTTTATGGCATCATACCCTGCTAAGGTCCCTCTGTTCCCCAAACCCTGCCCTCCCCAAGCTCCACCCTGAAATCTCCCAATATTTCCCTACCCAGAGCTGGCAACCTTACCATCACCAGATCCATGGTTGGTCTGTTTGATACAATATTATTGTGTTGAAAATTCGCATCATGTTGTGGTAACTCAGTGGGTGCTAAGAGATCACATTAGCTGGTGGCTTCCGTGGAATCCTCTGTCTCTTCCCGGCCTCTCCAGTGCTGCCACTCAGAGTGATGAGCAGTGAAAGTTACGTAAACAGGATTTTTGCTTCTGGCCATTGACTCTATTAAAACCTTGCAAATCCTTGACCTCTCTCTGAAATGTGGAGCACTTTTTCTGGGCTGCCTCTTTGAGAGAGAGCGAGCAAGCAAGCGTGCCGAGCCCTGCACCAGATGTTCGTCATCTTGTGCAGCTCGGTCTAGTGGGCCCCGAAAGCCAGGCAGAAACATATATTAGTGTTAATTATTAATGATTATAATCTCACCACGGTTATTAGTAGTATTTATTATTTACTTACAGCTGCTCTGCCCTTTCTCTCACGCGCTCTCTGTCTCTCTCTCTCCCAAGCTCTGCCAATTTGGCTTGGGGCACTCTGCAAAAACTTAATGCAATAATAGGCATTATGAATGAAAGGAGCTCTTAAACATAAATAAAAGGATGGTTCGCTTTGTAGAAGGGGGGGATGCGTGCACACGAGAAGGGGGAGAATTCAAAAAAACAGGCTGCGACTTTGTGTTTCTGACGCAGGCAACTGGTTCTGCCTGCTGGAACGATTGTTCAGATGGCTGCCAATAAAAATATTAATTGAATTATGTGATGTTGCTGATTTAATCTTTCTCTGGGTCCAAGATGGTGGTAACTAGGGCTCTGTGTTTTCTGCAGCATAATGTGGTCTTGAGTATAGAATTCTAAAATTTGGCTTTCATTGTGTGTGTGTGTAAGGGGGAACAGTCCAGTTTAGATCCCTTATGGCTGAGGAAATGTGGATGATGGTTTGTGAAGTCTCTGAATGTAGGATCCTTGGTGATCGCGGCTTCTGTGCACCATGGCCAACGAGAAAAGAATAAATGCCACAAAATAAGTTAAAATATATGGGTGCCACAGCAAAGTATAGTTGGAAAAACTGTCCTGATTCATCTAGTTACCAATCGGAAATCCTGACTGCCAGAATATTGTTATTTTGACAGTCAGAATTTCCGATTGGTAACCAGATGACAAAGAAGCTTACATCATCTCCTCTCCTTCATTTTATCCTCACAACAAAAACTCTGAGAAGTAGGTTAGGCAGAGAGCGTGTGACTGACCCAAGGTTCCCCAGCAAGCTTCCAGGACAGAGTGAGTCTCCTAGATCCTAGTCTGAAACTTTAACCACACTTACTTCTGTGGAGGAACTGCTGTTGAACAATAGCAAACAGCCAGGCCTGGGTGAGTCATGCAAGTCATGTGATAGAAAGTAGCTTGGTTGTTGCTGGTGGGCCTGGTCCCTATGACTCCTCTCTCAAAGGCCAAATCTACCCCCAAAAGGACCCACCTCTCTTTTCCAAGGCTTGAAGGCTGGCAACACTGTTGTTGCCCAGCAATGTCCACTGAGCAGCTGCTGACAGTGTATTCATTTCTTAAAGGTACAGGCATAGCTTCTATTATTGGGGGGTGGGGTTTAACCTCCAACACTTCTTTAATTTTTAAGATTTCTGATTTTTCTGGAAGCCTGGGACATATTTCAGACTTGGAGAAAGATCAGTCTTGTCTATCCATGGCTCTGCTCTCTGGATTTAAGTATCTGCAGATGGAGCCATGTTGAAAACTAGATATAATGATTATTATTATTATAGTTTTTTAGATTGCATCAAACCATTGGTCTTTCTTGCCCAGTATTGGCAGCAGTTATCTAGGTTCTCAGGGAGACTCTGCCCAAGACTTGCCACTTGAGATCCTTTTAAACTGGAGGTGTTGAAGCTGGGACATTCTGCATGCAAGGCATGTGCGGTTCCACCAGCCTATGTCCCCTGTGAACCATCCACATAACATGCAGCTTTGCAGAGTGAAATGAGTAGAAAAAAGCCAGGCCCCTGACTTCAGGAAGCAAAGAATCTAAACAAATGCAGTTTGGTGGTGTTAGACTTTGGTTCAGCTGACAGTGAGGATGAAGGAAAGCATGCTGGCTTAAGAAGCAACAAAACTGTTCAGATAGAGCCTGAAATTTCAGTCTCTTCAAGCCAGTCCATTAATTTGGATTTATGTTTTGTTCATAATGTTGTTTTGGGGGCTTTTTGCTCATAGTCCCTTTCGGAGGATGGTAGAATGCAGCCTGCACATACTTATAAGCTACCAAACGCGAATGCTAGAATTGTTGAAAACCAAAGCTGGGAATCCTTATATATGTTTGACTCTCCAAGGAAGCTAGAACCCAATGAAAGATAAGAGCTTGCTTCATTGGTCTGTAAAATTGTTGGTCAGGACAAGTAGGAGTGGGAGCGTACCCCACATAGGGAGCCAGTGTGGTGGAGTGGCCTAGGATCTGCTATGGAAACTGGGTGACATTTGGCCATTAACACACACACACACACACTATTAGCCTAACCTACCTCACAGGATTGTTGTGAGGAGAAAATGTAGGAGAACAATGTAAGCATCTTTGGGTCCCCATTGGGAGGAACTAAATAAAATAACATGGTTACTTTGCTCTGATTTGGAGAGAATGGGTTGGCACTTCTCCAAGTACATTGAAGGCATTTTCTGAGACTTGGTCAGAAGATATTGGGAAGCAACCTGCATTTTCCCTAGTTGTAGTCCATGCCTTTTTAAGGAGACCCACCTCATGCTTGGAGAATAGCATTATTCAGCTACTAGGAATAAGGCTCGTTGTGGAAATAAATACAACAAGCTCTAGAAAGAGGCTCTTAGAGAGTGCCAAGGCCTTAGGCACTCAGCGTCAATGTGCTGCGGTGACCTCAGTATGGTATAATGACAGAGAGTCCACCATTTTCTCAAGAGGAACTCACCTGTGCTACCTGAAGAGCAGTTGTAATTCTGAGTGATCTCCAGCTTTCACCTGGAGATTGGCAACAATTGTTACCTAGAAGGAAATGGCTGTTTTGGAGGGTGGATTCTATGGCATTGTACCTGTCTGAGGTCCCACCCCTCCTCCAACCTCACCCTATCCAGCCTCCACCCCTCAAATCTCCAGGAATTTCCCAACCTGGAGTTGGCAACCCTATCTCCTTCACAGCCAAGTGTCAACCTGCCATTATCTGTGCCTCTGATTTCAGCTTTACATCTCCTTACCCTCCCTCCTGGAGATCAGCTGTAATGCTGAGTGATTTCCCCCCCTCTCCTGAGATTGGCAACAGTGGTTCCCCAGGAGGAACCACCCCTCAAATCTCCTGGAGTTTCCCAACCTGGAGTTGGCAACCCTATCTTCCCAACCAATCATCAATCTACTTTTATTTTCCCCTCACTCTTCAGCTTTCCATTTCCCACACACACACACCTGAAGCCTCTTCTATGCTCTGAAGCCCTGACTGCCACAGAGTCCACTCTCCAGCCCTCACCTGGAGATTGGCAACAATGGTTTCCCAGGAGGAAAAGTAGTCTTTCTCTGCAATGGGTACCAAAGCAGCTTACATCATTCTCCTCTCTCCCCGTTGAATTGCACAACAACCCTGTGAGGTAGGTTAGGCTGAAAGACTGTGACTGGTCCAAAATCACCAACTTAGTCTCTACAGCAAGAACCTGGATCTAGTAGACCCTGCTTTGAAGCAATGACTGCTATGCCTATGGCAGCCAACCTCCAGGTGGAGCCTGAAGATCACCAGGTATTAGAACTGAACTCCAGGCAATAGATCTCCCCCCCCCCCCCGGAGAAAAGTACTGCTTTGGAAGGTGGGCTGTATGGCATTCTGTTCAGCTGAGGCCTCTCCCCTCCCCAAACCCTGGCTTCCATAGACTCTACCAGAAAATCTTCAGGAATCTCCCTACCTGGAGCTGGCAACCGTAGTCAGGATTGGCCCTACTAATTCCTCACAAAGGGCTGCCAAGGGTTTCCTTCCTTTGAACCAAGCTTGGTTGCCTACCATGGCTCCAGTTTACTACTCAGCTGTTTGCCTCCCACTCTCGTCCCGTGGGCATATCCAGGGCCGGCCCCGGCTTATTTTGCACCCTAGGTGGGGATCCCTTCTGGCGCCCCCCTCCCCGTGCGCCCACCAATTTTCAGAAGGAAATGCATTTTAGGAAGAATGAAAAACAAGAAACTCCCAGAGTACGGTGCTGGGTGCAGTTTGGTGCCCCTAAGGGCCGGCCGGCTCTAGGCGATTGCCTAGTTTGCCTAGTGAGTGAGCCGGCCCCGGGCATATCTCACTCCTTAAGTTCGCTGACACCAGTCATGGAATTGTCACTGCCTTTTTAGAGGGACAGTGAGACTCCCCCAGCAGAATCTCCCTATTTGGAGATGGATTCCCCAATCTTTGGGGGATCCCTGGAAAGTTGGCAACCCAAGAGTCCGAGCTTTCCTTGCTTCCCTGAGCAACCACCTCCCTTTGGTTACAGCACAACACAGATTATTAGTTCAAATAAAAGAAGATATTTAACTATAAGGAAGGAAGGATAAGCTTTGTGACTAAGAGAGCTGTGTTTCGAGAAACACTGGACTGTCATCTACAAATTCTTACCCTACAGCAGTTACAAATAAATTGTGAAATGAGGGGGGGGGGAGTGATGGGCTAGAGCCAGGGATGAACAGGAAGAATACACATTCATTTATTTTATATTTACCTTTTCTCCTTCCCTACTGAAAGGAAGCCTAAGATGTTGTGCAAATGTCTTTGTTAGAAAATGTGGGTATTTGAAGAGAGCTGAAGGGAGTGAGTGGTTGGTGTCCAGGTGTTCTGAGAAGCAGTCCCAGGAGTAAGAGACCACAACGGCTTGGTAGTCACTATGGGGAGCAGGAGACATTTAGAGGGATAAGGATGATGCAACTGAAGGAGCAATGCTCATGAGCAGGGATGTGTCTTATACCTTAGAAGTGAGGTTAG
Source organism: Gekko japonicus (assembly GCF_001447785.1). Taxonomy (NCBI): domain Eukaryota; kingdom Metazoa; phylum Chordata; class Lepidosauria; order Squamata; family Gekkonidae; genus Gekko; species Gekko japonicus. The sequence goes on from NW_015174276.1 coordinate 220,775, forward strand.
GGAGGCAAAGCCAGGGGCAGCTTTGAAGGTGAAGTTGAGAAGTGGCTGTAGGAGATCAAAGCAAGGAGTAGATCAGGGAGTTCTGAGGAGGAATGGAAAGTTCAAGCCTGGCTTTTTGAGAAGGAGAGAAGGGGAAAACATGAGTGGGAGCTCACATGATTGATATTCCCCAGTGACTTGTCCGGTGAGGTAGAAGGTGGTGGTGGTGGCAGCAGCGGCGCAGGCCAGCCCGGCTTGGCCCAGGGCTGGAGGGAGCGACTGGTCTGCGTCGAGGCCAGCCGGGCCCATCCTCCTGGCTCCCCGCTGTAGTGGCTGCCAGACCGTCCATCCCGCCCAACGGCTCCCTGGAGAGTGAAGGTGAGAGGGTGGCCGGCAGGTATGTGGGCGGGCCTGACACAATGGTGGAACGCAAGGCAGCCAATGGATAGGACCCAGGGTGAGTGGCAGATGAGCGGGCCAACTCATTTTGCCGCGCATCGAATTTTGCCACCCCAAGTCGCTTTTATTAATAAGGAAGGATAATGAAGACCATATATGAACGGAACCGGGGGTATCCTGGACTGTGTGTGCTCTCTCCTTTTCCCATCCCTTGCTGGAAAGACATCCACTTCAGTGACAAATCATAGCTTGCCAATATGTCTCAGCCACAAACAACAGTTTGCTCTGTTCCCTACTAGTCAGGATTCCAAGCCTCGATTAAATCTTTGAGCCGGGAATCCTGGTTTCTAAGGGAAAACACAAAACATAGTCTGTGATTCAGACATAGTGACCAGCTGTGGTTTGCCTAGAAAACAGTCTTAAGCTGTCCACGAGCAAAGGAATGAGTGTCTGAGCCCGTAATTGTTTATGTAGAAAGGGGGAGGGGGGATCTTATAATTTCTCACTGCATCTGAATGATGCCAATGTGCCTAATTGTGTATTGCTATCTGGTGCATTTAAATGACCAGTAAAGATGCCATGGATCAGCTGCAGAGGTGAAGCAAGCTTTGTCTACCTTGCAGGCTTCTGTTTTTCGGTATTATGGAGGTATTTCCCTTTTCCAGTATTAAGGAAATAATAGATTCTTCACCCATGCCAGAGAACAGCGTCTCATTGTTGTGTTTCTTCATTTACTCTCTGAAACAATGCTCTTCCTTGTATCCCATGGCCCAGATTGGTACAGTGTTCCATGTGGTTGAAAGCCTGACAGTTAACTGGTTCAGGTTGGTTATAAGGTATTTATTCATATTTCTACCATATAACTTATTGCTTTTGGTTATTAATTATTATTTATCGTATGGCAGTTACACACAGGAAGCATAGAATAATATAAAATACAGAACGAAGTTGATACAATGGGTATTGCTCTGGAAGACTGCCTTCTTAGTGGGTCACTCTAGATCAGTGGTGGCGAACCTGTGGCACGGGTGCCAGAGGTGGCACTCAGAGCCCTCTCTGTGGGCACGCGTGCCATCGCCCCAGCCAGGCCCAGACCGTCATTAAAGTGTCGAATTCTCTGCCAAATAATTTTAAGTAAATGAAAGCATTTGGATTGCTTTACTTACTTTGTTTGGATCATCTTAAGTTAATGTATGAGTTGTTTTTTCTAGAGTAAAACCTCAGTATTCAGGTTAAATTGCCATGTTGGCACTTTGCGATAAATAAGTGGGTTTTGGGTCGCAGTTTGGGCACTCGGTCTCTAAAAGGTTCGCCATCAGTGCTCTAGATGTTCTCAGGAGATCTTGAGTGATGGAGGCTGGTTACCAGGCACTTTCCAGGACCCCTTGGTCTAAAGGAGTTTCCTAGCAAGGGAAAACACATTTTTTGATTCTTAGTTGTAAGGATATGTTGCTGGCAACAAAGATCAAGTTCATTCATGCCTTAGCAAGGGAAAACACATATTTTGATTCTTAGTTGTAAGAACAACTGGCAACAAAGATCAAGTTCATTCATGCCAGGGGATTCCCCATGACTGTGCATGGGTATGAAAGCTGGACAATGAAGAAAGCAGACAGGAAGAAAGTTGGTCCCTTTGAAATTTGGTGTTGGGAGGAGAGTTTTACAATACCATGGACTGCCAGAAAGACAAGAAGTGGATTCTAGACCAAATCATGCCTGAACTCTCCCTAGAAGCTAAAATAACTAAACCCGAGGCTATCGTATTTTGGTCACAACATAAGAAGACAAGAGTCACTGGAAAAGGCAATAACGCAAGGGAAAGTTGAAGGCAGCAGGAAAAGAGGAAGACCCACCATGAGGTGGATTAACTCAATCAATGAAACCATGACCCTCAGTTTGTAAGACCTGGGAAAGACTGTTAATGACAGGACATTTTGGAGGGCATTAATTCATAGGATCAGAATTCATGTCGGAAATGACTTGACAACACTTAACGCACACACGTACTATAACAGTTCAATCCTTGCTGGAGCCCAGGCAGTGAATGACTTAAAGAGGACAGGCTGTAGAGAGACTAGCATACAGAAGAGTAATGGGTTACAGACGTTGTGGTTTGTTTCCTCTCAGCAGTTGTCAGCTTCCTTCCCACCCTCTCATGTGCATCGTTCCCTCAGGCATCAGCTTTTCCCCTGGCCTGCTGTGATGTCTAGACATCAGGACTTCAAAGTCTCCAGTGTTTCCCTGCTTCAGAGCCAGCTGTTAACATGTCCGTCCCCTACAGCCTAGCTTTGGGAGGAAAAGCGTGGTGGTGGATCGAAGCTGAGGAGAGGAATTCAAAACGGCCACACTGCCTGCAATTTGTGTGTCACATTTTTGTGGCTTTATCACACTGTTATTGTGATCCACCTTTGCTTGCCCGCTGTACTGGCTTGCAGGCTCCGAGTATCAGGTGCCAGAAGTCAGGGAAAGTGGAGTCGTTCAGCCCAAGGTCTGGGGTCCAGAAGACAGACAAAGGAAAATTGCTTAGTCCAAGGTCAGAGGTCCAGAAGTCAGGCAAAGCAGAGCCATTCAGTCTAAGGTCAGAGGTCCAGAAGTCAGGCAAAGCAGAGTCAGTGGCTTAGCATCTATGGTACATGTTGTGTCCGTGTCTAGCAGCCTCTCAGCCTCCATCTGCAGTGCTCTAAGTAGGTGATACTAGTGGGCTGCAAATGGCCTACTGAGGTTCACCTGCTGAATCAGGGCTGAAGGGTGTTAGTGGCTCTGCACCAGTTGTTTGCCATGAATCCTGACAACAAGCACACAGGGAACACCAAGTTAGATAAACACAGAAAACACTGTGCTGAAATAATAAACACAATATTCACATGTACTTATGCATTTGCTTTTTATACACAACATCAACTCTAGTGTATTGTAAACACTTTCAAACTACAACATCACATTTCAAACACTTTCAAACTAAGTTATATAACACGAGGAGTCCAACTGTCTTCTTCCTGATGGAGGATAAATACCAATGTATAGTTATTTGTACTGACCAATGCAGCAACCTATTGTACATTTCCCAAGTGATGATCCATCAGGTAAAGCTAGCAGGCAGCTTGTATTTCTCACTGTGATGCTTCAGCTTAGCAAGCAAGCCTAGTAGATGTATTTTCCCATGAGGTGATTCAGCTAGCAAGCAGGCCTAGCAACGCGCCTCCCGGGCATAACCTGCGTGTTTCGAACAAATCTTCAGGCATAAATAAAGGGGAGAAGATAGCCCCTTGACTGGAAGTTGTAGGGTCCTTCACACAAATGGATGTTTCTAGATATGTGTTCATGCAAGGTTGATAAGGAAGCACCAAGCCTAAAGGTATGTGCTAGATATGAGTAAATGTTTCACTGTTTGGCTTATTTGCTGTTTCTAGGCAGCATGATATAGTGCTTGGAGCAGGGGTCCCCAATGTGGTGCTTGTGGGTGCCATGGTGCCCACCAAGTGTTTTCAGGAAGTGGGTGGGGCCAGGAAGGGATTTTGCCCAGCAAGGCTTCTGATTGACTATTGGAGATTCAGTTGGCTGTGCAGATTTTTTAAAATGTTGCTTTGGGAGCACAAGGTTCTGCACTGTTTTACTGAAGTAAGGATCCCCTGGAATTACAGCTCATCTCCAGACTACGGAGTTTAGTTCTGGAGAAAATGGATACACAGTACCCCACTGAGGTCCCTGTCCTTCTCAGGCTCCATCCCCAAATCTCCAGGAGTTTCCCAACCCGGAGCGGGCAACTGTATCTCCCATCCCCCTTGGTGGCCAGGGGTCGACCTGGAAAACCTAACCACGGTACAGTGTGTCGTAGCGACTCTTCTCTTCCTTATACAAGGAAGGAGTGACTCCAGTTCTAAGTATTCTAAGCTAAATAGTTTCCAGAATAGGGGAGCTTATTGGTGTGTTTTTTTTTTCTGCAGAGATTTAAAATTGTTCCCGGTTGCACCTTCCAAGTTTAACAAGAGTTCAGCAGAAATCTCATAATAGTCTACGAACGATCAAAGGGACAAATTCCTGCCGCATTTGTTCCTGTTTCTCACTGGCACATGCTTTCCCATTCAGGCAGTCTTCTAAATTACAGGGAACCAAACGTAAGATTGTACTCTTGGGTAGGGCCCTTGAGTACTAAATCAAGACACCTCTACTGCGACCCAGGAAAGGAACACATTAAAAATGATTTTCCATCTGATTTTTATCAAAATTGCAAAAGATTGTGTAATTCTAGACTTGCTGAGGAATTGAAACTGTCAGTATGAAATATGTGTGCATACTCACCCATGTTTTGATTTTGGTTGGCTGGTTGATTGAGGTTTTGTCTAGCTGTAGCTCTGTTCTATTGGCAGTTTTGATTGTTGTATGCCTTTCTGGCTACTGTAGACAAATTTATGCCCTAGAGGGTAAGGTTGAGAGCAGTGCTGTAGCATATACCGGGAAATTTGAGGTCAGTGCCTGGGGAACGTGGAGTTTAGGGTAAATGCAACTTCATTTCCAGGGGACACTAGGAATTTCTGCTAATCTTTATGGTAAAGACCATAGAGACCTGGAGAAATCGATAACACATCATTATGGAGGCCAATTCCAGCCATTTTTTCTCCTGCTCCTCAGTTTCTCAAAGGCTGGGGATTGACGTCCAAGAGTGGGGCTTGCCCACTGCAGGCAGGCAAATGGCAATCATTGTTAGGGGGAGGTTTTACCTCAACATCATGCATTACTCCTTGAATGCAAGGAAGAATTGCACCCATTCTGTTCTGTTCTGAGCATGTTCTTTCCGTTTCTGGCCTAAACGTTTTGTCATTGGATTTGTCCCAGTGTGTTTTCAGTCTGTCCAAAAGCTTCCTGTCTGTGATCTCAAGGGATTCCGTCAGTAATCGCTAAAAATTAATTCAGTGATCACCTCGTCCACCTGTTACCTTGTTTGTGACACAGTTGTACGTTGTACATCACCTGTATTACATTAACTATTGCTCCAGTTTAACTACTGAATGAAGGAAAACGAACAATTCGTAGCATAAGCGTACATCGAAAAGGTGAGGTCAAACTGCTTTTTACTGTTTGATCACCTTGTTTGTGAGTGCGGATTGTAGTAGAAAGGGTAGTTGAAAGGCTCAGAGTAGGATGACAACAGCATTCATATAAACAATATTCATAGCTGTAAAATTATTAAAACAACTCTTACAGTACTACAGGCAACTGGTAAATAAATTAGTACATAAAAAAGGAAGCACGACATGGTGCCCCTTATCCTTATAACCATCAGGGGAAGGGGAAAAGGACAGGGGGAAAGGAAAGGAGGCCAGCCTAGATGGTTCTCAACCACAGACCTGGTGGAACATCTCTGTCTTACAGGCCCTGCGGAACTGTGTCAGATCCTGCAGGGCCTGGATCTTGCTTGGCAGAGAGTTCCATCAGGGAGCCCTAGCTCTGGTTGAAGACAGCTGGATACTTTTTGGGCCAGGGATCACCAGTAAGCGGTTATCCATTGAGCTTAATGCTCTTTGGGGGAGTGTACTAGGAGAGGCGGTCCTGCAGTTACCCTGGTTTCAGACCATGTAGAGCTTTAAAGATTAATACCAAAACATTGAACCTGACCTGGAGTCAGTGCAGCTGGTTGAGCACCAGTTGAATATGGGCTCTAAATGGGGTTTCTGTAAGACCCCATTCTGGACCAGTTGGAGTTTGCGGGTCAGCCTCAAGGGAAGCCCTGCGTAGAGTGAGTTATAGTAGTCTAGTCTGGAGGTGACCATTGCATGGATCACTGTGGCTAGGTCAGGGCAAGATAGGATGGGAACCAATTGCTTAACCTGGCAAAGACGGAGAAACACCAATCTAGCCACATTTGTGATTAGGGCTGCCTTGTGTACTTACTGGAAGTGGCAAAGTAAATTCTTACTGGAAGTGCCATAGGGTAGCTAGGAATCCCCAGAAACAGTGTGGTTTTACCATAGAGCTTCCAGCAATTCCTAGTAGCTAGGAATCCCCAGAAACACTGTGGTTTTACCATAGACCTTCCAGCAATTCCTAGAGCTACCCCTTTTCTGGTCCCACTATAATGCCCATCATGGGAGCTTGAGGAGACTGACTTAGTGAGGACTCAAAACTGCAGCCCATGGTATATCCCAGTTAATGAACTGGAATAAAAGGTTTTGGGAAGCCATAGAAGAAACAGGAAAAATTGTGCCACTTGCCCAGGCTTGCCAAGTCCCCCCGGGGGGCGGGAAAACCCCCGCCCCAGAGGTCCGTTCCCCACCACCAGTGGATTGGGCCCCGGGGGGAACCCCACCCCGACGTGCACGTCACCCGGAAGTGACGCGACCACGCACGCCGGGCACGCTGGGGGCGGGGCCACAGTCATCCGAGGGAAAACTCTGGCGCGCACTCCAACCACCAGCCGGGAGTCCCCCGCTGCGGCCAAAAAAGCACTTGGCAACCCTACACCTGCCCCATTTGGGAAGGCTGGGAAGGGAAGCATGACATCACCCTGAGCTGGGATGTAAAATTATTTCCCTCCTGTGGCTGCTGAAGGCTACAGGCCCCTGCATTGTGGGCCTCCGGTTTCACCCATCAGTGGCTCTCTCAGCAGCTGTCATAATGTTATTCTATTCAACAGCCTCTTTTGTTTTGTTAGGAAATTATTTCAAACATTTCAGCTCTGATCCTTTGAGGAGGAATTAAAGTTTTGGCAGCTGGGCTGCGTTTCCCTTCTCCATCTCTCTCCCCCTCCCCCTAAACCCTCCACATTAGCTGGGCCTTAATTACTTTCTACATCCTGAGGCCTACTCAGCCCTGGAGAGGAACAGGCCGGAGGCCTCCTCGCTTTCTCTCCCTCACCGTTGAGTGATGTGCTAAGTAAATGGAAATGATAATGCTCTCTGACAAAGCAGCTGTAATAGACTTTCTGTGGTGTGAGTGAAGGAGCTTTTAATTAGAACTGAAGGTCATTCTTGCTGAGGGATATGGTTCAAAAGCCAATGCAGTTTGTCTTGAAGCCTTGTTTTGTGAAACAGGGTTTTGCTAAAGATCCGGGAGATAATTGCTAATGAGGTGTATGCGTGGGGAAAGATGTGATTTCAGCTTGTGGTAATTCAATGATGGGAAGGAAACAAATAATTTTAACATACGGAATCGGAAGACGTCACCTCATGGTGATTTTTCCACCTCCGTTTTGTGGGTCCTTCCCCTCAGCTTAAATTTAGCAGTGGATTTAATTGCTTTAACCGTGTATTGGACAGAGATGGAAGCATTTCCTGTCCGCCAAAAGTGGTAAGTTAGCTTACACCTCAAGTGATGATGGTCTTGGCAATGACGGCTCTTACAGATGGTGCTTGTCTTCTGTGCTTCGGAGTCTTGCGTGCAAATGTTAGATTATGCGTCATGCGTTTTGTGGTGCTTTGGCCCCACCATTTACAATTTTTCCCCCCTGTGTTCGTGGGTGTGTATGCGTTAGTGTATGTTAAATGAGAAAGCACATCAAGTATCTGGTGGGCTCTGTTCCAGGAAAAGCTTATATCTCGATAAATCTAATGAAAGTGCCACAAGTCCTTTTAAATTGTCCTGTGGTTTGTTCTGCCTCACGACATATGCTCTTATGCATAACTTCCGTTGTACTTCTTTTCTCCTCTTCTTCAAAATGCGCTTCTGCTGCAAAGGTACTTTCCTGATCTGCATCTTCAGTCACTTCCCCGAACTAAGACATCTTGGCCAATCTTTGACTTCTTTGTCAGGTGGGCGCCATACCTCTCTGATTTATACCTGTTTAGGTACACAAACTAGCACGCTAAATGAATGGCGTTGTTGTGGTAAATACTAGTAGTGAGTACTGAGCAAATCCTGAGTACTTCTTTTCTATTTCCGCAAGTAGAAACTGATTTGTCTCCAGTTAATAATATCGGCCACAGTTATGTGCAGTTAGTTATGGATATACTTGTCACAGGTGGTGCCATTTTTTTTTACCAAATTCAGTATCCTGCCGCTGCAGCCGTTGTTTTATCACTCCTTAAGAACTGCTGAGGCATATCCTCCAACTGTACTGATTTAATTTAACAGGTGCAGCACCTATTTTTCTCACTTTGCGGACTAGGTGCTGATACGTACTGAACATCTCTGAAAAGTGGAGCTTACGTGCTAGTCTGTGTCCATTTGGCTGGTATTACATTAGCTGACCTGCTTTTAAACTGGCTCACACCATCCTAGTGCCTGCTAAATTTTAAGTTTCTGAAGATGCTGGTAATGTGTGTGAGATCTTGGAGGGCAAGCAGTAAACCTGCTGGAGTGTGTAAATACAGAAGTAGATTGAGGGGTTGGTTCACATGGACGGCCAGGTAAGATGATTGCTGCAAACTTTAGTCTATTCAGTGATATGCATGGAATAATACATTGTTCAGAATGTTTTAGGAATATGGAGGGTTTCCAAAAAAGAGGGAGGAGCTTGCAGTCTGATGCACATAGTCAGCCACCTGGAAATTAACCTATGTGCTGTGAGGCTCACGTACATCAGGTGTGTATTTGATTTGTGCCTGCAGAGACCATAGCTACTTACCTATGTATTTGAGAGTCAGGGTGCTGTAATGCTTAGAAAGTGGACCTATACCCAGCTTCAAATCGTCACTTGGCCACCAAGTTCACTAGGTGACTTTGGTCCAGTCTTTCTTACCTCATAAGGCAGATGCAAAGTAAGAAAATGAAGGAAGTGATATCCAGGTAGACCACACTGAAATTCTTGGGGGAAAGATGGGACACAGGTATGCTCCGGCGCGGCTGCGGCTCCATCCGCTAAGGCACTGCCTTATTCTAATTCTACAGTTTGATTTCTTTCTCTTCTTTCAAGGAGTCCTCACTTTCAGACCTATGTTGCAAAATTAGAGTTTTGCATTTACTAATTCTATTCTAATTCTACAGTTTTATTTCTTTCTCTTCTTTCAAGCAGTCCTCACGTTCAGACCTATGTTGCAAAATTAGAGTTTTGCATTTATATCTTCTCCTTACTCGCCTCCAGAAAAACTGAACTCCCATGAGGAAGAAGTGGCTCGTTTTTTCACAAACGTTAACTTATCCCCAGTAATTTTGAATGCTGCTTAGGAAACCTCAGTTGTGTACGAAATGAGATTGTTGTACTAAAACTGACTGTAGCAAAACCAAGCTGGAAGATGAGTGAACAAGGTTTTAAAATGGTGAGATGACGGAGAGGACAAGTGTAGAATATGCTTCTTAGGTCTGTATCCTCTTGTGATTCACTGATTAATCGCTCAAGCTACCAAGCTAGTAAGTGAGAACTCCAGTCATCACATGACTAAGAAGTATCTGAATATAACCTTTAAGGGCTCTGAAAATGCCCTTTTTTGGAGGTATTATTTGCATTTTTTATGTATGTGTGTGCGCACATGCACCTGGAAGTCATGGTGACTTCTGGTGACTGACCCCTACTGGAAGCCTGGAGGATATTCAGAGAGGTGGCTGAATAAAGCCTGCCCCCGCGTCCCGTCTCTGGTGTTTCAAGGGGGTCTCCCATCCAAGTACTTGCCAGAGTCGACCCTGATTAGCTTCTGAGACCTGATGAGATTGGGCTTGCCTGGGCTATCCAGGTCAGGGCCACTTCTAAACGCCTTGTCTGATGCCATTTCCTATGCTACTTCATAAAGTGTTGAGATGTTAACATGGGTTACTCACCTGCAGAAAACAGGAAGCTTTTTCCTTGCCATTCCAGCTTGGCAGCCCTGTGACCTTGAATATACCCATAGTACTTGTAGAGGTCTAATTTTAATCAAAATCCTTAGAACTAAAAAGCTTTTCTAGCTCTTGCCAAGACTGCTTGAAATGGCTGCCATGTATAAACCCTTTGACATCTAAGCGTAATCTCTGTAGGCTCCCCTGACCCTTACCCCGTTGGTTCACAGTAGACGGGATGCTTGGTTGGCTCTTCATGCCAGTGTTTAATTGCACTACCAACCTCAAAAAAAATAAAAAATCCTTGACATACTGAATAAAATGAGAAATCCTGGCAGCTTGACAAAGCAATGAAATTATTTAATCCTTGCTTGGAGCTATAATAGGCAGCTATTTATTTTACACCATACCACTGTTACTACATCACTGGTGTTATTAATTTGTGAGACCAAAAGATCACAGTGCACACTCCAACATCTGACAGTAGTTACATTGAGCTAAAACGCAAACTTGGAAAGTATGAAATTAATAATAATAATAATAATGAGGGCAAACCTGGAAAGTATGAAATTTATGTGGGTGACTTTCACTTAACCACAGTCCGTTTCCACGCATCTCGTACAAGATGGAGGAACTGTTCCAGGTCAAAAGGCATGCTTTCATGGAAGCACAAGCCTGGTAACCCCCCTCCTTTTAGAAATAAAAGATTGGAAGAGAGAACAAAAAAAGAGGTAAATTAGAACATATACCTTTATGCAAAATGAGTGGTATGGCCACAGGCACAGAGGGCTTTAAAAGGGTATTAGACAGATTCAAGAAGGTTACAGTGGTGGCCTATAATCTGAAGAACTGGGTTTGATTCCCCACTCCTCCACAGAAAGCCTGCTAGGTAACCTTGGACCAGTCACAGTTCCCTCAGAACTGTCTCAGCCTCACCTACCTCACAAGGTGACTGTTGTGGGGAGAGGAAGGGAAACCGATTGTAAGCTGCTTTGAGACTTTTTAGGTTAGGGGAAAGCAGGGTATAAAAACCAACTTTTCCTCCTCCTTCTGTGGTCTGTCAGTGGCTACTAGCCATGGTGACTAAAGGGAACTTCCACATTCAGAGGCAATTAGCCTCTGAATCCTGGTGCCAGGAGGCAACATCAGGGGACGCTTTCGGCCTCTGTGCCCTGTTGCTGGCCCTCCAGAGGAACTGATTGACCACTGTGTGAGACAGGTTGCTGGATAGGGCTGCCAAATCCCCCTGGGGGGCAGATTTCCCCCCGCTTTGGAGGCCCGATTTCTGCCCCCGTGGAATCGGGCCCCGGGGGAACCCCCAACCCCACGTGCACGTCACAGGGAAGTGACGTGCTGATGCTGATCCGGTTGACGTGCATGCGGCGCGCGCGCACAGGACGCCGAACGGGAGCCCCCCGCCGCGGGGTAAGAAGGATTTGGCAACCCTATTGCTGGACTAGATGGACCACTGGTCTGATCCAGCAGGGTTCTCCTTAGGTTCTTATGGTAACGGTCAGAGGTCATTTCCTGCAGGAGTGCACAAGAGCGGAGCTCCGGCAGTAAAGAGCCCAGGGGGCGGGCACATGCAACAAGCCCCACCCCCTGCTCCCAGCAGCCCTCAGCCCGAGCAAGAAGCAGCCAGGTAAGCTGCAGAGTCCCCCCCCCCCCAACCCCCGGCCACACAAGACCCCAGGGGACCTTTAAGACCAAGTTTTATTCAGGTACAAGCTCTCCCTCCTCTGCGAGGACAGATCTGCATGCTACCCCCCTAATAGCTAGCAATCCAAAACAGTCCAGTGGCGCCTGAGCAGTGGGTGTTGCCTTCTGACACACGTCTGGTGATGACAGGGTGTGTGGCATATGCAAATACGTTATGCTAATGAGTTATGCTAATGAGCCCCTGCACCTCTTTTTCTACGAAATGACCCCTGGTAATGGTTAAGTTATAGGGATGGTTTGGGAGAACACTTGCTACCAAAGAACTGTTGCATTACCAACTGGAGAGAGGTCTCCAAGAGGAGAAAGCTCTAGTATGGCTGGATCGTTTGCTAAGCACTTTGCTCGATTCCCCATGTGATATGTGGGGGCTCGTATGTAGTGTCGCTTACCATCTCTTAGTACTCCGGACACGAGATCCAGGGCTCCTTTGTACATCTGGCAGCCTCCGTGTTGCACTACTGCAGTCTGGTCTTTATCAAAAAGCCTCTAGGCTTTTTTGTGTGTGTGTGTGAATGGAATACACATTACTGTGTCAAGGCATAATGGGGCCACCCGACCTGTTCCGCTGTCTAGAAGGAGGAGGTTGGAGGAGAAACAATTGAACGCAGGCCTGCAGCAATGTTAAGGACACCGCTTCCCCCTCTCCTTGGTCAGCACAGAAAACGGAAAGCGTGCTCCCTTTGGAAACAGAAAAGCTAGTCATAAGACACCAGTGGCCCATAATTTCTCAGAAGTGTGTTTGTGGAAAAAGTTATTCTACTGTCAAAATTTGAATTGCTAAGAATACTGTCAAACCATCCATCCACAAGCTGGTGGTCATTTTCCTTAAGTACGTAAGAAGAGCCATTCTTTATCAGACCAGTGATCCAGCTACCCTGGAGGGCGAACAAAGAGGGCAAAGAGGCCACAGCCTCCCTCTGACGTTACCACTAGCTATGGAGGTTCCCTTTAGGGTTGTCAGGTGAGACTGACAAGCTGGCGGGGGACTTCCCAGGAACCTCCGGGAGAGGGCAGGGAAGGAACACGATTGAACTCATAAAGGAGTTCTGGCCGTCACATTTAAAGGGACCGTGTTTTGAAACTGCTATGCTGAAACTTTGGTGCCTCTACATCAAAAAACAAAACCCCCCCAGCCCCAAATACTCACGGATCAATTCTCCATTATACCCTATGGAGACCGGTCTCTATAGGATATAATGGAGTGCCCAGCAGACATTTTTCCCCTCCCACCGCTTTCTGATAACTCTGAAACAGGGAGAGGGACTCCAAACCGGGGGATCCCCTGACCCCAACTGGGGATTGTCAACCCTAGTTCCCTTTAGTTCCCATGGCTAGTACAGGTCAATCGATGGCTATCCTGTGTGAATCTGTCTAACCCCCTTTTAAAGCCATCCATGCTGGTCTCCAGTTGATTCAGGCTGGTATCCAATTTGTAACCTCAGTTTCATTTAGGTTGATTTAGAGCAGGGGAGCGGACAAAGGCACGTGGAATTCGATGTTGCCTGGTGGTTCTGTTTTCACCCCAGACCGTTTCCTCTTTCTTCTGTCAGTCTGTCTTGTTCCCTTTCCATCTTGTGCTCTCTTTTGTTTCAAATTAGCACCGCAATTAAAGTCTGAATCCTGCTGGCAGCTAACCAGTAATTACTGTACAATGAAAGGGAGAAACATCTGTCAAAGCTAGGATGAGATAACAGCTGTAATTGATTGCCACATCACGGAGCCTGACCACCAACAGATGGCCGGGGCCAGTTTTTTAATATGCCGATGCGGCAGCAGTCGTGGGGCCTTCCGTGTCTCGTCGTAGGTGACTGTGTGCGCACCACACCTGTTCCAAAGTTGCCATCAGAAGGCCAAGCCCTCCCTCCCTTTATCTCATTCAGTCACTTCCTCATCTCTCTTCCAGGCCTCCAACAGTGTGTATTGTGCACTTTCAGAAAGACAGGCAGGGGAGCATTAAGAATGGGGGTCTCAAAACACATGTCTCAGTGGAAATCAGTAACACAGAACACAGTTGATTGCTGGAGAGAAGAGGGCCTCCCAAGAAGGCTCTTCTCAACAAGCAAGGGCAAATTCATGGCTGGAAGGAAAAAATGGCATTGCCTTCCTAAAGATTTTTTCCCCCAAGGAAGCCTCTGTTCCCATAGCTTCAACGTCAGCGCTTTACACAGGCCTTTTGCATTATGGCCCCCACATTGTGAAACAGCCTGCCTGAGGAGGTCAGGAAGGCTTCTACTCCTCTGGCTTTTCACAAAGAAGAGGAAGAGATTGGATTCATACCCCGCCCTTCACTCGGAGTCTCAGAGCGGCTTTCCCTCCCCCTCCCCACAACAGACATCCTGTGAGGTAGGTGGGGCTGAGTGAGAGAACTGCTCTTTCAAGGACAGCTCTGACAGAACTGTGGCTTGCCCAAGGTCACCCAGCAGTTGCAAGTGGAAAAGAGTGGGGAATCAAACCCGGTTCTCCCAGATTAGAGTCTGTGCACTTAACCACTACACCAAACTGCAAAGCTGAATGATTCAAGAGGGCTTTTCTGCACAAACAATAGAGTTGCACTGTACTAAATGATTCACAAAGTTAACTTGGAAAAATTATTAAGGTCTATATAATACTGTGTATAACTTGCTGGAAGTAGGATCCTAGTACGGACTTCTGCATGATGCTTTGCTTTAGTTCCCTAATCCTGTTGCGTTGTGTTGGATGCATTAAAGCACAGCGGAATGAAGGAGCTGACACGTGTTCTGAAGAAAAGTTTATTAGAAAAATTAGGGAAGGATTACATGGAAGAAAAGTAGCAACATCTTAACTAGCTTCTAATTCTACGTCTCGTTTCTTTGTTTGCCCAAACAAAGGAAAGGAGGTTTCCCCTCAAAGCTTCACCACCTTGTGTACGTGCAGAATGGCATGTACCTTCTCCAATATATTGATTAGCCAATAGTCACTCTTAAGCTTATCTCATTAGGAATTATACCTCCCCTTTCATGGCAGAAAGATTCTACTCCACACCTAAATGGTCCTTATGCTAGCTAATAGATAACAGAAACAACAGTTTAACGCTTTCATGACTGAAGGAGTGACACTTGCAAAAATCCAACACATTGTTTATTGAATGCCTCATCCGTCAATTGTACTTTCTTTGTGTAATCCACCTAGAGTCTAAATGAGAAGGGTGGGCTATAAATAACATAAATAAATAAAAGCTGTAGTGGCATAATCTCACCCTCTGTTTTATGTGATGTGATAGAACTGAGCCCTTTGAGGGAGATGTTTTGGTATCCCTGAGTTGATATGCACGTATCATCTGTAGGTGTAAAGAAGTATGTTGCTTGGCTGTTCAGTTATAGTTACGGCTTCGGTGGTTTTTGCTTTCTTGGGCTTTTTATTGTTTTATTTTCTCTTCAGTTTCCATCTTTGGGTTCCATTTTAACATTCCAGCTGATTGTTTCTAGTCCACATGGGAAACTAGTGGGGACCGTATTGGGTGGCCCAGCGCAAATTGGGCTTTGCATGGATTGTTGTGCAGCCATCCCATTAACTTGTACCTTTTTAGTTTCTCCACACTCTCCAATTAGTGCTCAGTCATACAGCCAGTTTTGAGGGCAGGAGGGCAGCTTCTTTGGCGTAACTCATGGCAAGAGGGGCAATATGTTCCCGAGCAGCCAGACTGTGGAATAAGAAGCTTAGATTGGTGGTCTTCAACCAATGGGTCAGAACCTTTAGGTGGGTCATGGAACCTCACCTGCTGGTTCTTTGCTGCTCAGGGGCATGTACAGAGAACAGGGGTGCCATGCATTCTACCTGTTTACAAGAGAGGAGCAGATGGATGGTGTATGAGGTCATTCAGTGGATGAGATAATTCCTTTCTTACCTTTTGCTACAGGACATTGCATGGTGCTCATCTTGTGATTCCAACTCTCTTGGTTTGCCGGCCAGGGTTCTGATCATGACATTGGTAAGGACCCTGGCTCATTCTCCTTCCTGACATGTGACTGAATGTCATGTGACTTCCTCTCACCTGATTGCAGCTCTGTGGATCCTCTGTTGCTGCCTGGGAGTTAAAAGTGGTCCCAGATCTCGAAAGACCACCATCATTGACAAATGCCTAGCAAAGTTGGCCAAAATTAATGCATTAAATCTGGGTCTTGGGTTTCCACCTGATTACCTGCATATTAGATGTTCTTTTCAGCCACCGGATGGGTTTAGAAGGATTTAACACTCCCTAGGATTGCACTGTAGGCTCAGTTAGCCTGCATACCTGCAGTTGTATGTCACAGAAAGTGGAGCTACTTTCTAACAGGGATTCTTTCATTGCCCTCTGTGCAAGGCGGAAGAAAGGAGCCAGATGGATAAGCCCCGCCATAAGGCATGTTGGTGCATATTTTAATATATGGCTTATATTGCCATGTGAATGCAACCATTGTGAAATGCCTGTAATCTAGGTCTTGCTTCTAGAGGCCTGGGGAAGGGAGCTGAAGTATGGCGACTCATTCTAGCAAAAGGCAAATGAGGCATCAACTGAAAGCAAAATTAGGGACAAGCAGCAGGAAATTAGGACTGTCATGGATAAACAGGAGAGAGCTGGTGCATATGCAGTGGTACTGAAGATTTCGGCATGTTTTCCATAGAAGGTAACCTGTGTGCCAATGAGGAATTTCCCTTGCCTCGAGGATTTTTTCAGGTGTGGCAAGAATTTGGTTGTTTTTAAATTGCTGAGGAACAAACAACAGTTTTGTAATTTGCTACAGTTTGGTGTATAACGTCTTGTGTTCATTTCTGTGCTGTGCTCTTCCATCTCCAAAAGAGTTACCCCCCCAAAACTGTAGCATAGGCCTGATTGCCCTAGGGATGAATGGCAAAGGACAAATCCATTGGCTTAAAGCAGCAGGTGGAAAGTTAATGTCATCTTATGTTGATAATGTTGCAGAACTATGACAAGGTATTAAGGGGGAAAGTCCCACAAAGGTCCTGCTTTCGTTGTTTATATCGATGCCATTTTGAGTACACTTTTATCCCGCCCTTCCTCCAAGTATTTCAAGGCAGCGTACAGTGGTCTCCCCTCCATTTTATCTTCTCAATAACCCTGTGAGGTAAGTTAAGGGGGGGCAAGGTCACCTAACCATGACAGAATGTGAATTTGAATCCAGGTTTCCTAGATACTAGTCCAACATTCTGCATCTTACTGGCTCCTTCTGGATCCAAGGCCTTGTTGAAGAAACGTTGGGTTTCCACAGTTACCTCAGCAGTCGGTTTATCTTGTATACATCCACCATTCCCCCCCCCCCCTTTTTGCTATCAGGTCACAGCCGACTTATGGCAACCCTGTAGGGTTTTCAAGGCAAGAGATATTCAGCAGTGGTTTGCCATTGTCTGGCTCTGCATAGTGACCCTGGACGTCCTTGCTGGTCTCCCTTCCAAATACTGATCCGTGCCAACCCTGCTTAGCTTCTGAGATCTGGCGAGATCGGGCCAGTTTGGGCCATCCAGGTCAGGGCTCCCTTCCAGTACTGACACATTAATTAGCTTTGTAATTAATTGATTGACTTTGTAGAAGACAGAAGGGTCAACTTCTTTGTGGTAGCTGAACATACAGTATTCTCAATTAAGGAATAAATACAGGTTGCCAGGTCTCCCACTATGGTGGGGAGACTGCTGGCCAGTGTCATTCATGACATTAGCATTTCCAGGGAAAACCTGGAAGTGATGTCATACCACTCTGAGAATTGCCAGAAACCATAAAGTTTCCAGCAATTCCTAGAGCAACGTGATACCACTTCTGGCTATCCCCAAAAGTGACATTGTACACAACACCCCTCTCCCATGTCCCTACCTCCCCATCTCTAACTAGGTGCCAGAGAAACTCTAAGGGGTGTATTATTAAGGCTATGATTTTGTGTGCTCGTGTCTGCCCTATATTTCCCACACACACACATCCTCCCCATATTATTTTTCTATTTCCAGAGGTGTTTGCAAGTGCACAGTAGAGGGCAGGCTTTGTATGCTCAGAGGCTTTCCTGCTGCCCCAGTCAGCCTTACTGGGGACAGGATGAGCTTACCAAAAAGTCAAGTAGTTCCCTCCTCCAATATCCTGCTTGGAGGTCCTGAGTAGGTGCTATTAGAGTAACATCTTGAGACCAGTTCTCCCCCCCCCTTCAATTTTGTTTTCCCTTGCAGAGTAAGCCTTGACCCTATTGCATGCAGCTCCCTGAGATCCTGTGTAAAACAGCAGCCTGCTCTTAAGCTGTGCGCAATCCGTCATTAATTTGGTTAATAAATCACAGCATAAGAACAAGAGTCTTGGAAGATTAACATCTACAATCAATTGGGAATTACAACAGTGGCTCTCATAGCACAAGTTGATCGTTAAGTCCTAGAAAATTTATTGCCTTACCCAAAAAGGAAAAAAAAGAAAGCTCATCTAAGGGTGTGTGTGTGTGGAAATCTGTTGACTTTATAGATTGTTGGCTTAGTATTATTGGATATCCAGACCTTTTGGGAAGAGGGTATTTTGGGGGAACAAAAGGTTAAATAATGTTAGTTATCATACGCTGAACTCGCTCTTTATTACCAGGCATGATGGATGTTTTCCTTCGACGGGCTGTTATTTTTGCTTGTGAATCCTGTTAAGGAAATACGGAGTTGCTCTGATTTCTTTCTTCCCTGTGACTTTCAAAATCCTTTTAGCCTGTCAACGGGTATGTTAAACTTGTCATACGGCTGTACAGGAAAGACATATCCCTGCCGATAGAATAAATTGCCTTTGGCAGATAGGCTATGCCAGAGATGCTCGGGGGGCTATTAATATGTATTGCCAATAGGGCTTTCCGTACTTTCCGCTGCAGTGTGCTCAGTTCAGCCTCTTCTTCATTCTGTCCACCTTGGGGGCAGAACTTTGCCACCATCATGCGTTGCCAATGGGCTGCAGGTAGAGGGGTTACAACTCAGAGGTTGAGCACATGGCCCATTTAGAAGGATCTCTGGTGGGAAAGCTGGGAAAGCCATCTACAGACCCTAGAGATGAGCTGCCAGTTGAGATAGGAGATACTGGATTGGATAGACCAATGATCATGACAGGCTATGGCATCTTTGAGAATTGGTTTTCTTGATGAGCTAGTACTTGGAGCAGCCCATACCAGGCTAGATGGACTGTTGGTGGTGGGAAGTGCCATCAAGTTGTAAACAACTTAAGGCGACCCAGTGGGGTTTTCCAAGGCAAGAGATGAACAGATATGGTTTGTCATTGCCTGCCTCTGTGTAGCAACCCTGGACTTCCTTGGCGGTCTCCCATCCAAGTACTAACTAGGGATGGCTCTTCTACAGCTTCCAAGATCTGACAAGATTGGGCTACCCTGGGCCATCCAGGTCAGGGCAGATGGACCATAGTCTCACTCAATCTAGGACAGCTTCCGATGTATGTTCAGAGGTCCTTCCCAATACCCGTGAACTGAGATCCTTTCGCTGGAGACGGCGCAGACTTAAACCTGGAATCTTCTGCATGCGCAAGCATGTACCATTGAACCGTGGCTTGTCTCCATGGACAGCTTTTCCTATAGCTGGGCTGTCTTAGATACAGGGCTTCTTGTTATATATAGACATGTCATGTGCAATGCTCCCTCTAAGCTGTGGAGTCTTGCGAGCAAAAATTAAACTTTGTGAGCTACTGGCATTAAAGTTGTGAGTGATCCAAGTTGGCTACTGCAGAAATTGGTGTTCTCTGGAGCCATCCTTCCTGAGTAAAAATGTGTGAGCTGGATGTTTAAAAAAAAAAAACTGTGAGGTAGCTCACACTAACTCAGCTTAGAGGGAACACTAGTCATGTTTGTGTGTGTGTGTGTGTGTGTGTGATCTCCCCCCCTCCTTGTCCTACTAGGGGTGAGTGCTGCACCACCAATTTTTGTGTAAATGACTCTGGAGGGAGCAAAAACAAACATCAGAAATCCCAAACAATTTGCCCTCCTTTGCTTTCCATTGTAGCTTTTGATTTTAATCTGGCCTTGGATGTTGTTTTCTCTCTCTCCCTCTTCCTGTAAGGAAGGCTCCTGCTGCCCTCCCCCTCCTTAGTGAAAGAATAAACAACCTTTTGAAGGCAGCGAGCCAGGATGGGAGGCAGCGGATCGCAAATTAGAAGATCACATTTTGTCAGCGGGGTTTGAATCCCAGCTCAGCGGAGGTTGAGGGCACAAGCAGCGGTGGCATCGGCATCTGGGGAGCGTGCCAGTTTCATGCTATTCATGCCGCCTACCTGCCATGCGGCTTTGCGGGCAATTGGGGGCGGCGGGAGGGGGGGCGCGCGAATGTAATATCCAGTGGCAGAGAATGATGCCTGTCTTCGAGACGCAAAATAGATGCCGTCAATCACCAAAAAGCAATTTACATTTCTCTAAATCGGGTAACTTCAGTCACAGTCAGGCTTCTTACAGCCTTGCGCGGCAGCCCGATCTCTTCCATTCCAAGGAGGCAATGAAGAGTGACAAGCCAAGCCAGCAACACTCCTACTGCCGAGTAGTCCCTTGGCAAAAACACTTCTGTCAAGGTCACTGTTCTCCGGCGGCGAGTTAGGGGCTGGTGGTGTCCCAGTGGGGCCCGGGTGGGAGAACACCCCTCTCATGGATTTTCTGGGGAGACAGCCCTTCCATTCTGTCTCATACAAAAAAGCCAAGGAGAAGAGTCTACTGGAAAGTTCGGTGTCCTCTTGCTGAACAGAAGAAAAGGGCAAATGCAAGCGGGCTCCAATGATGTGCAGCAGCTTTGGAGAAGGGAGGAAAGCAAAGAAGCTGGCTAAAACCAAGAGCTTTCGTCACCTCTCTCTAGTGTTTTTTTAAAATCTCTTTTTATTTATTTT
Source organism: Gekko japonicus (assembly GCF_001447785.1). Lineage (NCBI taxonomy): Eukaryota > Metazoa > Chordata > Lepidosauria > Squamata > Gekkonidae > Gekko > Gekko japonicus. The sequence continues at coordinate 241,392 of NW_015174276.1, forward strand.
TCAGAACAAATCGAACAATAACATACAAGAATCACATTAACATTCACTTGACTTTCCTATAGAGAGAGCTTCAATACCACCCAGAGGGCTCTTGAGCTTCAAAGATATAAGAATAAAACTAACAAATGGTGATTACATCCTTTGGGCTTTGTTGTTAGTGTTTTACATCAGTCACATGTAACTTGGGCATGCGCGTCATATTGCATGGGTTCGGAAGAGTGTGTCGCCACTGTCACAACTTAAGAGCCACAAAAGTCATGCAGTAGCGACATATTGTCAGTTCCGTGCTTGTCCCCAGCCATGAACTCAAATTTAAGCAGTTAGATTCAGGTGGGGGCAGCCGTGTTGGTCTGAAGCAGCGGAACAAAGTTTGAGTCCAGGGACACCTTTAAGACCTACAAAGTTTACTCTGGGTATAAGCTTTTATTATAATCAGAGGTCATTTCGGGGGGGAACGTGGGGGAACGCAGTTCCCCTGGGTGAGGTGCAAGGGGGCGGGGCACATGATGAAGCCCCGCCCCCTGCTTCTGGCTGCCCCGCTTCCAGCCCTCATTCAGCCAGGAGGAGGCAGGAGAAGAGGGAGGGTAAGTTGCTTCCTCCCCGCCTCTCCCCACCCCTGCCTGCCTGGAGCCAGGGAGGGCCTTGGCGGGGCTTCCTTGCACTCCTGCCGGCCTTGCAGGTCCACCGCCGTGCCCCTGATGTCAGGGGGTGTGGCATATGCTAATGAGTTATGCTAATGAGTTCCCCTAGCTCTTTTTTCTACGAAATGACCCCTGATTATAATGTATGCTAATTTGCTGCTATTCACAGGTCTTACCAGTCGCCTTCATCCAGTCTTAGCTATATTTGCTGCATCTTGACTCTAATTGGCCCTTCCTGGCAACACCCTCCTCACCGTCTACTTATACGTAGTGGTCGGTGGCTTCTCTTTCAATGCATCTGAAGAAGTGTGTGTGCGCACGAAAGCTTATACGGAGAGTAAAACCTTGTTGGTCTTAAAGGTGCAGCTGGACTTAAACTTTGTTCATTTAAGTGGTGTTAAGGAAGCCTGACCTTTATTTCCCAGGCTAGCGCAATCTTTTCAGATCTTGAAAGCTAAGCACGGTCAGCCCTGGTTGCTATTTGGATGGGAGACCACCAAGGAAGTCCAGGGTCACAATGCAGAGGCAGAGAGGCCAAGGCTGCCCCCCAGCACTGCTATTCAGAGCTTTGCTGCCTCTATAGATGGAGGCTCCCTTCAGTCGCCATGGCTAGTAGCCATTGATGGGCATGTCCCCCATGAATCTAATACCTTTTTAAAGCTATCTGTGTTCTTGAGCCTCTTTCCCCCCACTGGCAACAGATTCCAGAGCTTAATTATTTATTATGTAAAGAAGTATTACCAGGGCTTTTTTTTGTAGAAAAAGCACAGCAGGGACTCATTAGCATAATAGGCCACACCCAACACCAGAAACTCATTAGCATATCAGGCCACACCCCAAACAGGACAGCTCATTAGCATATCAGGCCACACCCCATGCCTTCCCTTGGCTCGCCTGGACGCCCTGTGGCTGCAGGGAGCCTGGGCAGGGCCCCCCCCTTGAAGGGAAGGGAAGGCAGTTTAAACTGCCTTCCCTTGGCTTGCCTGGGCACCCTGCTGCGGGGAGCCTGGGGAAGATGGCCCTTGGACAGGCTGGGGAAGGCACGGAGAGGCATTTAAATGCCTCCCCGATCCTTCCAGGGGCCCGCCTGGCCCGCCCGCCTTGGAGTCACGTGGGGGGGTCACTCTCCAGGCCTTTCCTCTGTAGCCACGCACACAGAGGTTTTGGCTGTAGTGGGTGTGGCCAACTCCGAAGCCAGCCGGAACTCCGTTCCTGTGCGTTCCTGCCCCAAAAACGTCTGTCTTGAGCCCGTTTCCCAACAATATCATTACGGCCCCTCTCAATTCTAGTATTATTGGGGAGGAAGAAAAAGGCACCCTCTATCCACTTTCTCCACGCCACACATACTTTTTATAAACCTCTATCAAGTCGTCCATTAGCCGTCTTTTTTCCTAGACTGAAAGGTCCCCAGGCTCTCCAGCTTTTCCTCCTAGGAGAGGTGTCCCAATTCCTTAAATCATCTTGGCTGCCCTCCTTTGTACTTTTTGCAGCTCTGCAATATCCTTTTTTGAAACACAGCGACCAGAACTGGAAACGGTATTCCAAATGAGGTTGTGCCACAGCTTTATAAAAGGGCATTATAATATTGGCCATTCTATTTTTCAATCTCTTTCTGAATAATTCCTTTCATCGGGTTTGACTCTTTCACTGCTGCACACTGAGACGGCATTCTCATTGAGCCTTCTACTAGAATCTTTCAATCTCCCTCTCAACCGGTTCAGAACCATTAGCATATATTTAAAATGAGGGGTTTTTTTGTTCCAATAAGAGAGCCTAGAGAACAGCTGTAGATCTAAGTTACTGGACTAGGTGGAGCAGTGATCTTGACAGCCTACGGCAGCTTCATAGGTTCAGGTTTTTGCCTTGCCCTGTTCCTGCTACATTTGAAGAAATGCTTATTGTTTGTCTTAATTTTTGGCTGCCCACCCCTCATTCTCTTTTTGCTTGCCTTATTGTCAACTTGCATTTGTTTTGCCAGTGCTCCTTTCTGTCCATAAGATCACTGCCTCTGAATATGGAGGTTCCATTGAGCCGTGGTGGCCACTGGTTTGTTTAGTTAACTTGTTTGCCACGTCTCTGTAAACCATGCCTCAAACAGTTTACAGTAAATACAATTAAAAGCACAGAAGTACAGTATATTAAAAGCCTCACGAATCGTGCACAATAATATCAACAGAGCTTGTCGAAATAGCACAAAACTACAAAATAGCACAGAACTACAAATTCAGCAGGGACTTAAAACACACAATAAAGCAGCTTCAGCAATAAGACTGATGGGGCTGTCTACAAACACAACAACAGTGTTAGCGAAAGCGTAAAGGCATTGGCAGGAAGTAAATAAAAGTACTTTGCATTGGCTGTCCACAGCCAAGAGGGCATCAACCAAGCCAGCCCTGACTCTGATCACCACCACCCTTGCTTCAAAAGACATGGTGCAGAGCTTTAGCTACCAGTTCTAGTGTAAGGTTCTCAACTGGTTACGTGGTTGATCCTTGAAACGCTGTGAGCTGCACCAATGGTGCTGAGGTATGTGTTGGGAGGGAAGAGGTCAGAGAGATACCTCCAAAGTCATCGCCACTTTGGAGAGCCCAAACCATTCCCACCTCTCTTCCAGAATGAGCGGTCTAGGAATGGTGCACAAAAAGATGGAATGAACCACCGACTTGGGTCGCAGGCCATTTGAGGTTGTACGGCTTTTCCATTGTGCTGCGTTCCTGGACAAAGCATGGCCCAGCTGCCCCACTGCCGACTCCAGCTTTGCCAGGCTAATGTCCTCTCCCAGGGTTAATGCCCCTGCTCTCTGGCATTTATATGCATGCCGGAGCACTGGAGGCGGCTACCAGCAGCACACTTGACATGGAGAGGGCCCTTTGTGCTCCCAACTCCCGCGTGAGCGGCAGGTCAGCGAGTGAGCGGGCCTTGAAAAAGCAGCTCTTGTTGCCTCCTGTCTCTCTGATCCCCCAAACAAAACCGGCATGCGAAAGGCGGCAGGGCAAAGCGAAAGCCTCTTAAATGTCACAGTAATGTCAGCAGCGCAGGGAGCCAAGTTGCTTCCGAAGAGCAGGAAGCTTTGTAATATTTATAGCAACAGAACTGGTTAAAAATACATTGGCCCGTTAGGTGGTCCGGCCTCTTGGAATCCTCCTCCGGCTCTGTGTTCTCCCCTCCCCACCCACCCACGTAAAGTGTCTTTAGAACTGGGGGGGGGGGAGGAAGGAAAAGGGGGAGGGATTCTCCTGAACCCATTTGGCCGAGATGAAAAGCCGCCTGCAAACCCTCTCGACAGCATCACGCTTAAATTGTACGATTTGATCTCCCGCTAAGTGCCAGGGAAAGAGAATGAATTCAAAATGAGAGACTTCAGGATGCCTTTTGTAATTTTTGCTCAGTGTGTTGCCTGCAAGCTGTTTTCCTTTTGGAGGTGGGAAGCTGCCTTACACAGAGCCAGCTTATTGGTCTGTCTGGATTGGTATTGTCTACTCTGACTGGCAGCAACTTTCCTGGGTCCCGGGCTGAGAGTGGCCTTTTCCCAACACTGGCTACCTGAGGGTCAAAAGCTCTGGGACACTGATAGTGCAATCCTATGCAGAGTTACTCCAGTCTAAGCCCAGTGAAATCAGTTAGCTTGGACTGGTGTAACTCTTCATAGGATCACATTGTGAAACATTTCCTGAGTGAGTCCTATCACTGTTTTTAAGAAAATGAAGTAGGACCCTGTAGGAAGGATAGGTGGAGTTTAATGATTTACTTCCAACAATATTTTGGAAAATAAGTGTGAACTCATCACTTAACTCCCATTGTCTAGTCTGATTTGACCCAGAAATACTTCTTAAAATTGATGGGTCAGGGATTTAACCTAGAGTTTTCTGCATGCAAAAGCAAGTGGAGAGAGCCCCATCTCCTTCCTTTTCATTGTTAAGGGCAACTCCACTATAAGGGTAGACTCCTGCAAATTACCTTGTGTTAGAAGTCCTTCCCATATACTAATTTTTAAGTAGAGTTTCAGATGCGCAGGCTGAAAATCCTGCAATAGGTTGGCATGCTCACAGCCAAATTGCATGTTGAAGTGGGTATGAGCTTCTTCCCCTTGTAAAACTGCTTCTCCCAAGAGTCTTTATCTGGTAGTACCATGTGCCCATCATTAGGAACATTAGGAAGAACCTCCTGAGAGTTAGAGCGGTCCTCAGTGGAACAGGTTTCCTCGGGAGGTGGTGGGCTCTCCTTCTTTGGAGGTTTTCAGACAGAGGCTAGATGGCCATCCGTCAGTAATGCTGGTTCTGTGAATTTAGGCAGATCATGAGAGGGAGTGCAGGAAGGGTTGCATCAGTGCTTAGTTCTCGTGGCTCTTTCTTACATGCCCAGGGAAATGCTGATCGCCGCGTTGGGGTCAGGAAGCAATTTCTCTCCAGGCCAGTTTGGCTGGAGATCCTGGAAGTTTTTTGCCATCTTTTGGGCATGGAACAGCGATCATTGAGTGTGTGTGTGTGTGGAGGGGTATTCATGAATTTCCTGCATTGTGCAGGGGGTTGGACTAGATGACCCTGGAGGTCCCTTCCAACACTATGCTTCTATGATTCTATTCTGTGATTATACTATAAACAGCTGGCACCAGTAAAGTGCAGCTTCTGTGGACCAGCAATACCCCAGCCTTTCTCCACTCACCACACAAACAAACCTTTGTATAATTGTCTCCATAAAGTTAGACAATTCAGCAGCATGGACCAGCAAAAAAGACCAGTAGGGCAGAATGGTGTTAGATTCTACTCTGTAATCCCCGATCACTCTGCTTCCTGCCCCGCATCATGCCTTAATCCTGGGGAATTGCTAGTGTTCCACTGCTCTTTTTGATATCCACGGTTTCACCCTTCAGTAAGGTAGAGAATGTCAGCAGCCTGAATCGACTGACGGCATTACCTGGCACGGACTCCGTTTGCTCAAGTGGCGGCCTGAGATTCCCATTGCTCTGTCATAATGGAGCCGGAGCAGCTTTGCCTCTCCTGCTTCTGCGTAAGCAGGGCCACCTTGCACGTTCATCTCTGTCCCAACCCAATCCCACAAGTGGAAGAGCTACTGTCAAGGCCTCTTTTACACTTCCGTTTGAGAGCCAGCTTTGTGCAGTGGTTAAGAGCGGCGGACTCTGATCTGGAGAACTGGGTTTGATTCTCCACTCCTCCACATGCGGGCAGCTGGGTGACCTTGGGTCAGTCACAGTTCTCTCAGAGCTGTTCTCTCAAGAGCAGTTCTCTCAGAGCTCTCGCAGCCCGATCTACCCCACAAGGTGTCTGTTGTGGGAAGACGAAGGGAAGGAGATTATAAGCTGTTCTGAGACGCCGAGTGAAGAGCGGGCATAAATCCACCTGCTCCTCCTTATCTTCTTCTCCTTCTCCTCTTCCTCCTCCAACCCTCAGATAAAGAGATTGCTCCCAGAAGAACCTTTACTGTACCTAACCAAGATCTGGAGTGTTGCCAGATTATCACTAGGAGATGGTGCCTGTCTCCACGGCATTACAAGTTCATGTGTCCCATTTTCCACTACATTGCTTCATGGCTATTTCCCCCCAAGGGTTGCCAACCCTCAGAAGGCACAAAACTGGAGAGGGATGGACCTGACCCAAGAGATGGGAGCCGTAGGTTGAAGGGTGGAGTTCATGTGCCCAGGGACAGATAATGGCATTGCGTGATTAAGTGGCAAACCCAACAGAAAATACTGAGTTATGTAAGGTACACATTTCTTTCTCTCTCTCTCTCTCTCTCTATCTCTACATCCCCCCCACCCCTGGCTAAGGAAATAACAGGAGGAAAAGGGACTCAGGAAAAACAGCTAAAGAGCTGCAGTGTTTAGAGAAACTGCTTTTGAAACACAGTAAACCCTCCCCTGTAATGAAAGAAAATTAGTCGCAAACCTAGTACTTAAAGGCACAGCAACTTCCTTTGCCTTAAAAGTTAGGTAAAGGTAAAGGTTCCCTTGCTCGAAAGCCAGTCGAATCCGACTCTAGGGTTGCGGTGCTCATATCCGTTTCAAAGCCGAAGAGCCAGCGCTGTCCGAAGACGTTTCCGTGGTCATGCGGTTGGCATGACTAAACACCAAGGCGCACGGAACGTTGTTACCTTCCCACCAAAGTGGTACCTATTTATCTACTTGCAATTTCTTGCTTTCGAACTGCTAGGTTGGCAGGAGCTGGAACTAGAGATGGGAGCTCACTCCATCATGCGGCACCCGGGTCTCGAACTGCTGAACTACTGACCTTCCACAGCCTGCAGTTCAGTGTCTTAACCACTTGAGCCACCGCAGTTACTGAAGAATTAAAAGCTAGCCTCTTTGGTATTCCATTATATGGAGCGGGGGCCTCATCTGGTAACCAGCCAAAAGGGGGGGGCAATCATGGCAGTGGAAAAACTGGTCACTGGGAAACCATCCATCTCCCATCTTTCC
>NW_015174276.1:248491-278299 GCF_001447785.1 Gekko japonicus
AGGAATGCAGGAAGCAATCTAGCATTGCTTTCTTATGCTGCAAGGTTGCTTTAAAGAGATGAAGTGAAGCATGGGGCCCACCAGTCCTTTTATTGCCCCCTTATTGTCTAGTGACTTAAAAGGATATCTGGAATAATCCTACTTCACTTCCAAAGAATTTTATTTTGTGCCAAATAATTTTAATTTTGTTCCTCTATTTTAGAACTTGGTATATAGGCAGATTCTTCCAGGATGGGTAAGAAGATTTTCAGCCCCAGTTTGAAAAGTTTGGAGCAAATTTCCAAAGAGGTTCAGGGCAACATGCAGGGGTCCCCCCACCCCCGTTTATTCTGGTGGGATCGGTGCGCTCAGTCCTGCTCTTTTTTCTCTTTTCCTTCCTTCCTTCCTTCCTTCCTTCCTTCCTTCCTTCCTTCCGCTGTCAAGTCGCAGCTGACTTGTGGTGACCCCTTAGGGTTTTCAAGGCAAGAGATGTTCAGAGGTGGTTTGCCCTTGCCTTCATCTGCATAGCAACCCTGGAATTCCTTGGCAGTCTCCCATCCAAATACTGATCATGGCTGACCCTGCTTGAATTCTGAGATCTAATGAGATTAGGGGTAGCCTAGGTAATATATCCAGGTCAGGGTTCTGCATTCCCGCTCTAAACATAGTTAAATGCATGAACAGGTTGTCCAAGCAAGGAAGACTTGATCAATTTTCTTTGGCTCTAAAGACTAGTCCAACATTTTAGGAGCCAGACTCCTATTTCAGTCTTCAGGGTTATGTAGGACCATATTTTCTAAAATGGCCAAAAAGTTTGGCAGTGCAATTTCTAGGTGCCATGGTGACTTGGTACCTGGGATTTGTCCAGCTGCGCTGTGACGGGCTTAATTATTCCAGGTACAGCTGGGCTGCCTAGATGCATTGCTCTGCGGGGGAAAGGGTGTTGAGATAATTTTGCAAAGGCCCTCTGCACTGCAAGAGTCGCCTAAGAAGTGAGATCCTCTCAAAGCGGCAGCTGCTGCTGCCAAAACCCGAGTGCAGCGGCCACTAAATCATTTAGAGCTGTGCCGCAGCCAAAGGCTTTCCAGCCCGGCCTTTTGTTGCTGTCACTCGGCAGGCCTCTGGATGGAAGCCAGGGCTGCAGGCAGCCATTGTGTGGACAGAAACGCACATCTGCAGTGGAAGGCGAGCACTCCTGTCAGCTGCCTGAATGAAACTTTTGTGAAGTGGGTGTTTGTGGGGTGGGTGTGCGTGTTTTTAAAAAGACCTCTCTGAAAAGGGGTGGGGAAGGATTCTGAGCTATTTTTACGGTGCACACAGGCTACTTAGGTTCCAGTCCATGTACTGCATCACAATGACTCTTGGATTTAATAACACACACACACACCCCCGGGGGCTTGGTAGCCTTCTTTCTTCTGAGATTAGGGGAGAGAGGCATTTGTAATTGTCCACGTAGATGAGGAGTGGGATGGTGTGGTGTAGTTAGGAATGCCAGGCCTTCTGCTATAGCAGTTGGGTGTAGTGGTTAGGAGTGTGGACTCTAATCTGGGAGAACTGGGCTTGATTCCCTATGCTTCCATATGCAGCTGCAGGAGAGACCTTGGGTCAGTCACAAGTTGGCACCTGGTGTTTTTGGCCACTGTGTGACAGCGTGTTGGACTGGATGGGCCTTATGGCCTGATCCAACATTGGCTTCTCTTATGTTCTCTTATGTTGCCTCAGATGTCAGAAACGCGATGACATCACTCCCAGGTGACGTCATCACACCAGTGCCGGTGGCACTGGGAGGGGGCTTCTCAGGGTGGGTTCCACCCCCCTGGCCAGTTGGGCCGCAGCAGATCGCCCCCCCCCAAAAAAATCGGGGGATCCCCGGGCCCCACCGGGGGAACGGCAACCCTCGACAGTCCTTGCTTAATAGAACACTTGTGTTGACTTTTAATGCTGTTCGTAGTTGCTTGTTTGCTTTTGAAATCAGTCTGTGAGTCAGCTGTGTCTGAAGATCATCAAGAAGTGTTGGCTCCAAACAGCTTTCCACTTGCGAAAAAGGGAGGAGGTGTTCACTTAAAGGTAAAGGTAAAGGTTTCCTTGCTCGAAAGCCTGTCGAGTCTGACTCTAGGGTTGCGGTGCTCATCTCCGTTTCAAAGCCGAAGAGCCAGCGCTGTCCGAAGACGTTTCCGTGGTCATGTGGCCGGCATGACTAAACACCAAGGCGCACGGAACGCTGTTACCTTCCCACCGAAGTGGTACCTATTCATCTACTTGCAATTTCTTGCTTTCGAACTGCTAGGTTGGCAGGAGCTGGAACTAGAGACGGGAGCTCACTCCGTCATGTGGCACACTCGGGTCTCAAACTGCTGAACTACCGACCTTCCACAGCCTGCAGTTCAGCGCCTTAACCACTTGAGCCACCACAGCTCTGGTGTCCATTTGGGCCACCACAAAAAGCTGTGATGAGGATCATGGGAGATCCATGGATAAAAGCCTCGGGGGAAAGAGGCCGTAGTAAGGCGGGGAATTAGGTGAGACAAGCCGGGGGCTTGAGCCACATGGGAGGAATCCCATCCTCCCTCTCTCACTGGGCTACCCACTTGGTAGCCAACCCACCAGTGCCTGCAGCACCACTGCCAACAGCTGCCTGGCTCTTGCAGCGGAGTGGAGGACAGTGGGAGCCGTGGCCACTTCAGCAGCTCCAACTCCCCCTCCTCTCTCACCCACCCGGCTGTTGTGGCAGTAGACAGTGTTCTGTTCTTCAGGAGGTTTAGCTCCCATCCATTTTTCCAAATGTTTCTGAAACCTGGGCAGAGGAAGTCTGTCAGGTCTAAAGAAAAGTACCCCCTGTCCGAACCTGGCCCCATTCTCTAGGTTTTCCCGTCCGCACAGGGGCCAAGTTTAGAATTAAATATACAAGTGAGTGAAAAAGCTGGCTGGATCCAACCCCATGTCAGATAATAATTTCCCAGCATGTAGTATTGCCTGCTCTGACCAGCGGCAGCTGTCAGGAAAGTTCAGAAAGAGGGTGACCCCAGTTAGGCATGTTGAGAACTTCACAATCAATATGCTCGCTTGCCGAAAATTCCTTGTTCGTACTCTCTCGGCGATTCGCAAGGTGAGCCCTGTTCAGAATGCCTCAGTGTTTCTCTGGTAAAGTTCATCCTGAGCAGAGCACTTCGCACCTCGCATTAACACTGCTTGGTCATTGCAGTTCGGTGCGGCTTTTGCCCGGGTCAGGAGCTAAATTGATGTTTTCACCAGAGATAAAGCCGTATCCCCCGAGATCCTGGTGGTTTGGGTCATGACATTGATCGACTGGTATAAAGCAGGGGATTGCTTACAGTTAGTGCTCTCTTTGCAGTCAGATGTATCGTAAACGGTCACCTTATGAGGGACCTCCTTGCTTACCTTTTGCGCTTCAACCATCAGAGGTGTCTGTTTAAGAACTGATTAGGAGAACTGATTGCCAGGTTTGTGGGCTGCACAAGTCGACACTAAAGATTTAGTCTCAAGTCAAAAATCTTGAGCTGATCTCCCCCCCACCCCGGTTTAATCTATGTCCTGTTAAAAATTGGATGTGGGTGGAAGCAACAGATGGGTGGCAGTTGTGGTGTGTGCGGCAGCAGCAAAAAGTGTAATCATGAAAGAAAACAGTGTAATCGTGTTAACTGGCACATCCCAGCAACTTTCTGAATATTCGGCTCGCTACTGAACTGGCAGGTGTTGGAGGATGCCTAGTTCCAGCACCTGCTAACTCGAGAAGAAAGAAAGTGGAGATGCCAAGATTGAATCCTGAACTCACTGTCTGCTAAGTGGCCTTGGGCATGTCATTCTCTGAAGGGATAAAATTAGTATGCTGTACGAGAGCCAGTGTAGTGTGGTGGTTAAGACCAACGGACTCTAATCTGGAGAACCAGTTTCGATTCTGCACTTCTCCACATGAAGCCAGCTGGGTGACCTTGGGTCAGTCACAGCTCTCTCAAACCTCTCTCAGCCCCCAAAAATAAGTCTAGCTCACCACCTAGTGGTGCATAACCCTAAAAAAGAGCTAGTACTTTAGGCAGCCAGACAATCTTAGGATCTCTTGGCTATACCACACACAATGTGATACGTTTATTATTATTAGTAGTAGTAGTAGTAGTAGTATGTTGTCCCCTATAGCCAGTTTGGTGTAGTGATTAAGTGCACAGACTCTAATATGGGAAAACCGGGTTTGATTCCCCACTCCTCCACTTGCAGCAGATGGATGACCTTGGGCAAGCCATAGTTCTGTCAGAGCTGTTCTCTCAAGGACAGTTCTGGAAAGAGTTATTTCAGCCCCACCTACGTCACAGGGTGTCTGTTGTGGGGAGGGGAAGGGAAAGAAGTTTGAAAGCTGCTCTGAGACTCTGAGTGAAGGGTGGGGTATAAATCCAGTCGCCTCCTCCTCCTCCTCCTGTATGGTCAGCCCTGGTGAGTGTTTGGATGGGAGACCACCAAGGAATTCCAAGGTTGCTATGCAGAGGAAGGCAATGACAAACCACCTCTGTTAGTTTGGTGTAGTGGTTAGGAGTGTGGACTCTAATCTGGGAGAACCGGGTTTGATTCCCCCACTCCTCCACATGCAGCTGCTGATATGACCTTGGGTCAGTCACAAGTTCTTTCAGAGCTCTCTCAGCCCCACCCACCTCCCCACCTCTGTTGTGGGGAGAGGAAGGGAAGGAGATTGTAAGCCTCTCTAAAGTAGAGTATAAATCCAATCTCCTCCTCTTCTCTTCTTCTTCTAGTCTCTTTCCTTGAAAACCCGATGGGGATGGCACTGAGTTGGCTGCAACTTGACGGCACTTTACACGCATACACTCAAACAAACGCCACCAATTCCCCATGGTATGCTTTTTTTTAAAAAGGGCAACTGTGAATGCAGAGATTTATTTATTATTATATTTGTATTCGCCTGTTTTACAAAATCCCGGTTGGGATCTCCCTGTCACTCCTCATCATTATATGAAACTGTGTCCTACACTCCCTCTGTCTTCCAAATACTGGTGTTGTTTTTTTAAATCCTTCGCTACCAAAGCAACCAGCTCTCCCCGATCATATTTCTGTTCTTGCAGGCATTTGTAGACTTCCAGCACCGTTTATGACTGCTACATTCTTTTATCTGCTGTTTACTTGTTCCAGACAGACGTAGGCTGTTCAAAGATGAGTCCACCAGAAAGAGATAAAAATAGGACAGAGGCAACACGCAGCACTAAAAAAAAAGTGCCGGTCCATCAGTAAAAACACAAGAACATGTGTGTTCATGCGCACACACAAGAGTTAAACAGGTGGTCCAATCTCACCAGCAGGGTTAATGTTGTTATGCAAAGTCATCATCCGACCCAACCATTGCAAGGCGGTCCACTGTGCTAGTTGCAGATTTCCCCCTGCATTTCAACAGATGACTGACCTGGGAGTCCACCCTCCCAAGGAAGTTGCGTGCCTTGAGCTATCTCAACAGGTTGTGGGGTGAGATACGCTACCATCAGAGGAACGGTCTTTTGCTTTGGCATACCAGTCCAGCTCCCGTTGATGAAGGTACAGAGAGGGCAGGAAGCAACCAGGTGCCCTTCCAGCATGCATGGGCCCAGGTGATATCTCCACCTCCCTCCAAGTGTCACTGATGAGGGGAGGATGTAACCAGGTACCCCTCCACTGTACCTGAACTCAGTTCAGCTGAGAATCCCTTCCACAAAGAATACCTTCAATGAGAGTTTGGTGTGAGAGCCAGTTTGGTGTAGTGATTAAGTGCACGGACTTTAATCTGGGAGAACCAGGTTTGATTCCACACTCCTCCACTTGCAGCTGCTGGATGACCTTGGGCAAGCCATAGTTCTGACAGAGCTGTTCTCTCAAGAGCTCACTCAGCCCCACCAACCTCACTGGGTGTCTGTTGTGGGGAGGTGAAGGTGAAGGAGTTTGTAAGCCACTCTGAGACTCCAAGTGAAGGATGGGGTACAAATCCAACCACCACTTCCTCCTCTTCCTCCTCCTCCTCCTCTTCTTCTTCATTGATGTTGATTTTGACTGATATCAGCTGTTTTGAGAGTCAGTCTACGGCCCTTATTCTTATCCCACTTGTCACGTAGTGTGGTGTAGAATGAAGGAAACCCAGGCTCAGATCCTGACAAGCTCACTGTGCGACTTTGGGACAGAAACAGATGCTTTCAGCTTAACCTACCTAGCAGGGTGGTTGTGAGGGTTAAATGGCGGGAGAGCCGCATACGCTGCTCTGAGCTTCTTGGAGGAAGAGCAGTATAAAAATGTGGCTGATTAAAATACAGTGTACAAAATTGGGAATAATTAGTAGACATGAATTAATATCTTATTCTGGGTTTCTGTTACTGAGCCCCAGCTGTGCCCTTATAAAGGAAATGCTTAAACGTCAGCCATCGTTTAAATGTTGTAATATTTTCCAAAGGTTTGGGAGTGGGAGATCCTGTCTCAGCATGGGTGTTGGTCAAAGCTGACCCCTTCATTTCCTACCTTAAATTGGATCAATTATCCAATTTAATCTCCCTTGACTAATGGCCCACAGGCAGATTCCACCGGCATTTGGTGTCCTGATTTCTCTAATATTAACTCATAAAATACTTCTGGTTCGCTACCTTCAATTACCTTTCATCTGGCATACATTTCACACTGCTTTTTTTATTCTCTGGCTTGTCTTGCCCTGCAGTTTTTAAATCATACTTTCATGACCCATACAATATTTCACATAAAATCTATTGCCTGTAACTCAGTTCCTTGGTTTTTATTGGATTCTCTTTCCTCTCTGAACCAGAAATGTTTAAGCTCTCATATACCCACCATCACTTGGATTCTCTGCTACCCTGTCTCTCTCTCTCTCTCTCTCTTTTTGACCTTCCACAAGGCACCTCCAGTGTCTGGGGCCTGTGTGAAGTTTTTAGTCTCAGCCAAGGCCAAGCGTCACAATGTTCCCTTCCCTCACAGAATTTGAGCTGCAGACATTCCGACAGCAACATTTTCTGAGCAGGTGGAATGTTGCTGGACTTTCTTTCTCAGCAGCCCAGCCATTTGACATCCAAACTTTCAGTGCCATGTCCACAGCATAACGTAGATGAGGCATTTTGGTGCAGACATGTCTTGCAGTTTCTTAAGTGTTGCCATACACAGGAGCCCCTTCACAAATATCTTCTGTTTTCTCTGTGCAGACTGAAATTGTCAAAAAACCCTTTTCCTGGTCTGCATACATACTTGTATCGTTTCCAGGCTGAATGGGAAGCTTCGACAATTCTGCTTTACTTTCTAGATCCATCTTTGTGCTAGAGGAATGCACACAACACTCTGGCGTTGCTAATTCTACATCTGGCCATGCTTTGGTCTGACGTTTGAGTTCATAGAGTTCAGTTCATGAGAGCCAGTTCGGTGTAGTGGTTAGGAGCACAGACTCTAATCTGGGAGAACCGGGTTTGATTCCCCACTCCTCCACGTGCAGCTGCTGGTGTGGCCTTGGGTCAGTCACAAGTTTTTTCAGAGCTGTTCTCTCAAGGACAGTTCTCAGGAGAGCTCTCTCAGCCCCACCTACCTCACAGGGTGTTTGTTGTGGGGAGGCTAAGGGTAAGGGATTGTAATCCGCTCTGAGACTCCTTCAGGTAGTGAAGGGCGGGGTATAAATCCAATCTCCTCCTCCTCCTTGTCAGGCTGTTCTTTGTGTTAAAAAAGTTGACCCCTCATGAGTGCCTTTCCCCCCTCCCATAACGGCTGCACAAGGTCTCGAGGAATTGCTGTTTCTAATACCTTGGCATGTAAATAGAAGGGCTCCGCGCGTTCCCAAATTGCTAAAGCAATTTAGTGACTGCAAATGGAATAAAGCTGCCTGCGTATAAAAGTGTTTAAAGATCACCCTGACCTTGTAAATCCTGTTTTTCCTCCCCCCCCAGTGGAAATTTGGAGCAGTGTAAGCAGCAGCCTTTCAAGAAAAGAAAAGAAAAGACTCTAATTAACAACTAGTAACTCCAGTAGGCTCTGTGTGTGTGTCTGTGTGTGTGTCTGTGCAGCAACACTGATGCTGAATTTGATTTAGTCTGCATTATGGCAGAAGACAGACGTTTAGCTGTCTTATCTCGCAGCATTATGAAGATGACATTAAAATATCTAAATGTCACAAGGGATCCCAGCAGCAGCCATTTGCTGTACAGGATATTATGCACATTAAGGAGGCAAACCGTATTTTGGGGATTATTGCCTGCTGGAGGTTGAATAAATCTTCGCATCTGACGTACTGAATGTCAGGGTTCGGGGTGTTGCAACCAGAAGCCTGTGATGTCTCTTGAAGCTCATGTCAGCTTAAATGACAAAGATAAAGGTTTGCTATGGGAAACTCAAAAATTACAAGCTGTTTTTTTTTTTTAACCTGGCGCTTAAAAAAAGCAAAGACACAAGAAGGGAGAAGAGAAGAAGAAGAGATTGGATTTATACCCCGCCCTTCACTACCTAAAGGGGTCTCAGAGCGGCTTACAAACTCCTTTCCCTCCCCCTCCCCACAACAGACACCCTGTGAGGTAGGAGGGGCTGAGAGAACTCTGACAGAAACTGCTCTTTTTCAAGAACAGCTGTGCCAGAACTATGGCTTGCCCAAGGTCATCCAACAGGTGCAAGTGGAGGAGTGGGGAATCAAATCCGGTTCTCCCAGATTAGAGTCCACACACTTAACCACTACACCAAACTGGCCTTGGCTGAGTGGTACAGCATCCGCTTTGCATGTAGAAGGTCCCCAAGTATCCCCAGTAGCAGCTCACGCACAGTACCACGATACGATGGGGCCAGTGGCTGTGGGAGGGGTAATGGGCATACTTTCATGCTCAGCTAAACATGTTGAGCCAGGCCTGGAAACAAGGCAAATAGGTAAGGAAGGAGTGAGGCAGAGAGCAGGAGAAGCAGCTAGGGACCTGGGGGGTCCCTGGTTTTATGAACCTGTCTGTTCATGAATATCTGCCTTGGAGGCCCGCCTCCAGATTCCCCTGCCTTTAGATTTGCCAGCTTCAGATTGAGAGATTCCTCGAGATTTGGGTGCAGAGCCTGGAAAGGGTAGAGTTTGGGGAAGGGAGAGACCTCGGCAGTAGGAACGCCAGCCTCCAGGTGGGGCTTGGGGATCCCCCGGAATTAACAGCTCAAGTGGTTAAGACGCTGAACTGCAGGCTGTGGAAGGTCAGTAGTTCAGCAGTTCGAGACCCGAGTTGCCGCATGATGGAGTGAGTTCCCATCTCTAGTTCCAGCTCCTGCCAACCTAGCAGTTCGAAAGCAAGAAATTGCAAGTAGATAAATAGGAACCACTTCGGTGGGAAGGTAACAGCGTTCTGTGCACCTTGGTGTTTAGTCATGCCGGCCACATGACCACGGAAATGTCTTCGGACAGCGCTGGCTCTTCGGCTTTGAAACGGAGATGAGCACCGCAACCCTAGAGTCGGACTCGACTGGCTTTCAAGCAAGGGAACCTTTACCTTTACCTTTATCCAGACTACGGAGATCAGCTCCCCTGGAGGGAATGGCTGCTTTAGAAGGTGGACTTTACAGCATTGTACCCCACTGATGTCCCTGTCCTCCCCAAGCTCCACCCCCAAATTTCCAGAAGTTTCCCAACCAGGAGCTGGCAACCCTGTGTCCCCCCCACCTCCTGCCAGAGGCCAGGGTATAATGCCACTGAGTCCACACTCAGAGGCAGCCATTTTCTCCAGGGGAACTAATGTCTGTCATCTGGAGATCAGTTGTGATTCTGGGAGATCTCCAGGTACCAGCTGGAGCCTGGCCACTCGACTTGCCTTCTGAAGAAAGGCTGATAATATCCACTGTGGTGGCATGTTCCATTACGGACCCCCGTGCTGTGTGGAATGTTCCGTTCTCCTGTCATCTTCGCAGCTGGTAACTTGGTAGTAGGCAAAGACCGTTTTGTCAATTGTTCCGTCAATTTGGACCTGTTTTGTTCCACTTTGCACTGCTTCTTTCTTTTTCTTCTGGCTTTGTCTTGGATCAGATCTCTGTGCTTTCTGACAGCCCTGGTTGGCCTTTCAAAAATGCCGTCTTTGTGGGGGGTTTTATTGAGTGTTGTAAGCTGTTCTGTGTGGGAAACCAGGGTTTGAAATGGTTTTAATAACAGCAGCAGTATTCAGCAGAGGAGTGGCAGGCCGGGGAATGGGACTCCAGCCTAGTTCCTGAGACTCTTCCAGGCTGAATCCTGCCCAAGCCAGCAACCCGGCAAGATCCAGAGAAAAGCCGGTGATGAAATGGAGACTTGCTGCTGAGATCCGGTTCAATTCCCAAGTCTGTTGGTTTAGCAGCAGATAGACTGCCAGGCGTGGAGTCCCTGTAATTTCAGCCGGCTCCCACTTGATTAATGTGTTACACTGAACAGCCCTTTAAAGACCTAATAAAAATGGTAACTGAGAGCATGAACATCTCATCATTGTCCCTCAGATCTGAGCCAGAAACGTGCCTTTTTCCTTTCCTTTCTTTCCCTTAAAAAACAAACAAAACGATGACTCTGTAGCCCAATCCACCCATTCCAAAGAATGATGATGTTAATATTTCTTACACGTTGGTTACTTGTGAACAAAAACTTAATTATTACCAATTAAGAAGAGATAGCCCTTTTTATTTATTGCCACCTCAGTTTCCTGTATGGTTTGTGTAATTCCTTAATTGATTCCCCCCCCCACCCCAGCGAATGAATAATGAGACTGTTTTTATAGGTCACTGTTGGTAATGTACCTTGGGCTTTTATGCCTGCCGGTTCACTGCATCAAGGCAAGGATATCAGTATTGTGAAATTTAAGGTGGAGGGAGCAATGTTCCCTCTAAGCTGTGGGGTTTTGTGAGCAAAAATTCAACTTTGTGAGCTACTGGCATTGAAGTTGTGAGTGAGTGATTTGGCTACTGCATAAATCAGTTTGCTCTGGAGCCATCCTTCCCGAGTTAAGACAAAAATGTGTGAGCCGGAGGCTAAAAAACTGTGAGCTAGCTCACTCTAACTCAGCTTAGAGGGAACACTGGGAGGGAGTAAGATCTTGGAGACCCGGGAGCTCAGATTCTGCAGAGCTTGTGGATGAAATCTCCTTGGTGGCTTTGTCCCCCCCCCCCTTACAAGCGCTGGTTCGCATCACAAAAAAGCCCTGCACCCCATTGAGCAAAGTAGACAGCTTCCACTCAGACATAATGATTTTTTCCCCCTTAAGCGGAATAAAGCCCTGGTAATAATGAATTCGGGAGGAAGTCCAATGAAATCCACAGCCACAGGCACTTAGCTGCGCGCTCAGGTTCTCGGCGAGACGGAATTTACAAGTCACCCTGGGAACAAAAACAATGGATGTGGCGTCCTTCGAAGATGCTGGGGAAAGATTATAAAACCCGGTGCCTTTGCCAAGAGAGAGGCGAGCGTCTTGCAAATGTACAAATTGTGCTTTTATCGGGACTAATTGCAAACCCTTTTGTCTGATCGCTCCTGATTGGTGTCGAGTGCCTTCCTGTCTGCCGGCCGCTTGTTCCGGATACCGCTCTTGTCGTTTTGGTTATTTTTTCCCCCTGCGTAGGCAGGATCTCTCCCACCATTGCCAGTTCTGAGAGTGATGTATTGCGTTTATAAAAATGCCTAGCATAATGGCAGTTGTTGTGACCGGTGCATGGAAGGAAGGGCATTCTTGTGGGAGTTTGGTACCTTCTCAGCACATGGAGGTGCATGGCACCACCCCTCCTCAGGATAATGGTGCCAGGGATGACCAGACCACAACAGTCAGTGGGCTTTGCTATCCCCGTAGCAGTGCTGCCTGTCCCCCACTCTTGCTCACTTTTGCTGCCCATCTCCTGGGCACCATGTTCTCATTCTCCAGCATCTGGAATTCTGCAGCTCTCCCATGCCCCCCACTGTATCGTCTCTTCCCTGCACTCTCATGGCACTGAGCTACCCAGTGTCAAAGGGAGGGGTAGATCTTACCCAGATCTCTTCTCCTTTCTTGCTTTTCTCTTGAATTTCTACCTGGCTTTCATGCACTGGCTGTCTCTGACAGCCCTGCTCTGTTCTGGAGTTCAGGGCCATGCCTTGGCCCTCCCTCTCCTGATAGTGAGAAGTGGTCTCCTTGACTCCCCCCCCCCCCCCCCCCCCCCGATAATCCCACAGTTCAATTGGAGAAGTCAGTGTGAGTGAAGGCTAGATCACAGCAAAATTTAGAGGCTCACCCAGTTGAAAGTCTGGCAGAACAATTTTGCTTTTCCCTTGATCTGTAAAATCTCTGCAAAGATGGTAGCCAGCAGAGCTCACTTTGGGAAGCCCTTGAGACATATGGTGCCACCACCAAGTGGAGCCTGCTCTGGATTGTCACAGTTTTCAGCCTCCTGAAGACGAGGCACCTGAAGTAGGTCCTCTCCCCTAAGAGCTGAGATTAGGGTGAAACACTTGAGCTATGATCTTAGTGCCAGTATCACCACTGCGTCTGAGATTCTTTGGGAGCTAAAAGCAGTCTTTCTGCTTATTGTTGTCTGCCTGCTTGCCCTGCGTCTGTTTCCTTGATTTTTATCTTTCTGTGCTGCTGCTGTTCTGATTCCATGAGCGATGTGTCAGTATGGTTCTACTGTTTTTTGGTGTTCCTTACTGGTGTACATTGTGTCTGTAGCTCAACAACTATTGACTTGTGGAAAGCTTCCAGAATCCAGATAGTTTCTCTTTCCCCATCTGACCGTGCCCCAGATCAGTGTTCCCTCTATGCCGAGTTAGGGTGAGCTAGCTCATAGTTTTTTGGTCTCCAGCTCACACATTTTCGTCTTTGCTCAGGAAGGACGGCTCCAGAGCAAACCATTTTATGCCGTAGCCAAGTCGCTCACTCACAACTTTAATGCCAACAGCTCACAAAGTCGAATTTTTGCTCACAAGACTCCACAGCTTAGAGGGAACATTGCCCCAGATTGTAAATCCTAGAATTTGGGGGCAAAAGCAGCACCTCTGACCTTATTTACGTTATTCTCACCTTGCCATTCTCCTCCAGTTTGGTGTAGTGGTTAAGTGCGCAGACTCTAATCTGGGAGAACCGGGTTTGATCCCCCACTCCTCCACTATCACCTGCTGGATGACTTGGGCAAGCCATAGTTCTGGCACAGCTGTTCTTGAAAAAGAGCAGTTTCCGTCAGAGCTCTCTCAGCCCCACCCACCTCACAGGGTGTCTGTTGTGGGGAGGGGAAGGGAAAGGAGTTTGTAAGCCGCTCTGAGACTCCTTTGGGTAGTGAAGGGTGGGGTATAAATCCAATCTCTTCTCTCTTCTTCTTCTCAGTGGGGACCCAAAGTGGCTAATGTCCCCCCCCACACACACCCTCTGTTATATCCTCCACAGTCCTATGAAGCAGATTAGCCTGAGAGGTTGTGACCAGCTCAAAGTCACGTAGCAAGCTTCCATGGCAGAGCTGGGATTCAAACCAAGGTATCCCTACGGTTGCCAGCTGTGGGTGGGGAAATATCTGGAGATTTGGGGGGTGGAGCCTGGGGAGGGTGAGGTTTGGAGAAGGGAGGGCCCTCAGCAGGGTACAATGCCAAAGAGTCCACCCTCCAAAGCAGCCATTTTCTCCTGGGGAACTGATCTCTGTCTTCCGGAGATCAGTTGTAATAGTGGGGGATCTCCAGGTCCCACCTGGAGGTTGGCAACCCTAAGTGTCCCAGAGCCTTGTCTGACACTCGTCTAAACCACAGTGGATATAATTTGACTCTACTTGGAATCAGACATGGCAGTGGGTCACTTTCCAAGCATGTGAGACATGGAACGACTCTAGATCGTTCCCCCCTCCCATGTCAAAGATATTGCCTGTCAAAACTAGGTGCTTATTGGAATCTTTAATGTCTGGCTGCATGCCACCAAAATGGTTGCATTTCTTTTGCAGACAGTGCCATCTGGGATGCCTTTGTGTGTCAACACGGGTGTAATTATGTGTTTATTCTTTTGAGAAACTCTCTGCAACCAGTGGCGGTATTCTGAAGCCCATTCCTTACTGGATTCTAAACCAAGCGAATAAAGCTCTCGCTCTGTTTCTGTTTTGGTTTCCTTCATCTCTGGATTAGAAAGAGTATCATGTGTTGGTGGCTGGATTCAGGAATCAGATTACCGACATTTTCAGCCCCTCCAGAACAAGGTCCACATTGGTTCCAGAGTAAAGCACCCGTTTTAACAAGAATCAGAGAGGCTTACGTGAGAGGTTGGGAGCTGGAACTGCGTCTCAGTGCTTTGGTTCCTCTTGTGTGTCTGTCCTCCCTCCCCTTCTCTTCTGCCTGTTCTAGCTAGCTACAGAGGTTGTGAACCAGTGGTCTTCAGACAGGGCCGGCTCACTCACTAGGCGAACTAGGCGATCGCCTAGAGCTGGCTGGCCCTTAGGGGCGCCAAACTGCACCCGGCCCCGTACTCTGGGAGTTTCTTGATTATTTGTGTTTTCCATTCTTCCTAAAATGCATTTATTTTTGAAAATTGGTGGGGCCCCCCCGGGGGGGGGGGCACCAGAAGGGATCCTTGCCTAGGGTGCAAAATAAGCTGGGGCCGGCCCTGTCTTCAGACTATGAGCTGTGGAACCCCTCCTGCCAGTTTGCAAGCCATACTGAGCTACTGTGTTTTTTGTTTTTATTTTATTTGTGTAGCTAGCAAGGGTGCCAGACTCACTTGCCTGAGATGCACAGCAAGATGATGAGGCACCCAGAGGCGCAAAAGATGTTTCCACAGCTGTAAACTTTACTGTGAGCTCCACTTGGTGCTAAGCTTGTCTGTTCTGTCCCTGTTCTTGGCCTGCTGCCCTAGTGAGGTCAACATTCTGGATCCTCCTCTTCTTGTTACGTCCCACCCCCGGTTTTTAAACGGATCATTTTCCAGAACCCTTACTGTGGTTTCCAAAAGATAAAAGCAATGAGATACCGTAAGGCTATAATAATCACCCAGCCAAAATCTTACCCGCGTTGAAATCTAACTAAAAAACTACCCAAAAATTCATTCAGTAAAAAAATGCAGTTCTTTAAAAAAAAACCATGATTCTCAGGAATGTACTCCTAAAAGCATTTTTAGATAGGAAAAAACCCACCAGTGTTGGCCCAACCTGCCAAACTGAACAATAAAATGCAAAACACAATACTGACAGAATGATAAAAGTGCAGTTCAGAAGTGCCTTTGGCAAAGATTTGGCCCAGTGCAGAGACTAATGAAGAAGAGGAGGAGGAGGAGATTGGATTTATACCCAGCCCTTCTTTCAGAGTGAGTTACAAACTCCTTTTCCTTTCCCTCCCCACAACAGACACCCTGTGAGGTAGTCGGGGCTGAGAGAGCTCTGACTGAGAACTACTCTGAGAGAACTGTGGCTTGCCCAAGGTCACCTAGCAGCTGCATGTGGAGGAGTGGGAAATCAAACCCAGCTCTCCCAGATTTGAGGCTGCACTCTTAACCACTACACCAAGATGGAGATTGGGGAACATGTAGCCTAAAGTCTCCAGAATTTTTGAGCCTGCAGGCAGCTTTGTGGTATGGTGGGCACAGCCACAGGTGGCAGAGCATGCCACAAAATGGCTGCCACAGGTGGCAGAGCATGCCACAAAATGGCTGCCACAGTTTACCTTCATCATAGTGAAGATCCTTCAGCTGTGGTGGCAGCTACTGCCAAACCAATGTTTTTGAAAAGTCTGCAGAGCCAATTAAATGTCCAATTGCCAATCAAATGTCCAGTGGTCACCTTGCCTCAACCTGGATACCTGGAAAGGTGTTTAGAGGCCAGAACCACCATTTTAATTTAAGCCTAGAAATGAGCGAATTCTTTAATCTGAGTTCTTTAAACCCTGGTAAAATATGATCCGTACAGCCAATGCATGCTTCAATAGGATAATATTGTTGCAAGGTGATTTTTTTTATCCCTGTCATTTTCATCCGAATAAGATGTTCTTGCACCATAAAACAGCAAGTTAGCAATATCCCCCCAAAGTGCCTTTCACGCAACCCTAATAGCTAAAAACCATCTTGACTACATCAAAAGTTGGCCACAGAAGAAAGAGATGTGGCTCTCTGCTCTCATAGCAACACAGCCTGGGACCAGTTTCAGATGTCCAAATTTTTTTTAAAAAATCCATTCATATAAAATTCCCCTAAAAACAGACTGAAAACATCAAAGTGCTGCCGGACCAAGCAGCTAAGGTACATCTAGATATTCTACTTCAAACTATCTGAGCCTAAAAGCCATATATGTTTTTGCTGTGAGGCAAAGATGGTATTCTGAAATGGCCTCTACAAACTCGTCCTAATAGAACTGGCATCCCAGAGTAAGAACACAAAATGAGCCCTGCTTGGATCAGGCCATCAAGTCAACCTTCCTCTTTCTGGCAGCAGGCAGCTAGATGCCTGGAAAACCCACAAGAAGAAGAAGAGAAGAGATTGGATTTATACCCCGCCCTTCGCTATCCAAGGGAGTCTCAGAGCGGTTTACAAACTTCTTTCCCTCCCCCTCCCCACAACAGACACCCTGTGAGGTAGGTGGGGCTGAGAGAGCTCTGACAGACACTGCTCTTTTTCAAGGACAGCTCTTATCAGAACTACGGCTTGCCCAAGGCCATCCAGCCAGGTGCAAGTGGAGGAGTGGGGAATCAAACCCGGTTCTCCCAGATTAGAGTCTGCGCACTTCACCACTACACCAAACTGGCATGGAGGCAGAAGCTTGTAGCTGCCTTCTCTCCTGGCAACTAACCATTCATTTATATTCTGCCTCTGAACGTGGAGGTTCCTTTTAGCTATTACGACTCATAGCCAGTGATGGTCTGGAGAAACACTCCCTGTTATACATGCTTGTGTAACCTCAGCTTGTGGATTCTGTAGGGTAGAACTTGGAATGAATCTTGCAATCATTTAAATGGAATAAAACATTTTTACTTTTCACTTATCATCATATCATGTAACAAAAACATTGATCTTAGTAACACAATGGAACAGCGATCTTTTAAAGTCCAAACAATTAACTTTCCCCTCCTTCATGACTTGTAACCCCCAAAGTCCATCTCTTTCCTCTTGTTGGTGGCCCAAGAAGTCTCCAGCTGAACCCTCAGCGCACCGGCTTCCAAGGTGAGGGTCCCAAATGAACTCCCCATTAGATCACACAGCCCTGAAACAATCATTCTAAAATTTACAATGTAGGACAAAAGTCCCCCTGCCAGTTTGGTGTAGTGGTTAAGTGCACGGATCCTAATGGGGGAGAACCGGGTTTAATTCCCCACTCCTCCACTTGCACCTGCTGGATGACCTTGGGCAAGCCATACTTCTGTAAGACCTCTCAAGGACAGTTCTGGAAAGAGCTCTCTCAGCCCCACCTACCTCACAAGGTGTCTTGTTGTGGGGAGGGGAAGGGAAAGGAGTTTGTAAGCCGCTCTGAGACTCCTGACTGAAGGCCGGCGTATAAATCCAATCCTCCTCCTCCTCCTTCTTCCCAGTTTCCATATATAAATCATAGTTACCTTAAACAAGGTGTTCAGAGCCTCTGATTAAGGTTCCAGCTCCACAGCAGGGCAGTCTTGCTTCCCTCCTCTGCTTTCCACACCTTCTGCACCCTTCTGCATCTAGAGGTTCCACCCCTTCCTGACTCATTCCGTTCCTAGCTAGGGGTTACACTTGCTCACCTTCCATGCATCTGTTTTGTTGGCAGTGTGCTCCCATCCTCAGAAGCACTCCCCTCTGCTGCCTGTACATCAGGCTAGTTGAACTAGGGTTGCCAGCTCCAGGTTGGGAAATTCTTGGAGATTTGAGGGTGGAGTCTGTGGAGGGTGCAGTTTGAGGAGGGAGTGGAGCAGGGATGAGGTGCCATGGAGGCCCCCCTTGAAACCTGCCAATGCCATCCAGGGGAACTGATCTCTGTAGTCTGGCGATCCAGTTGTATTTCCAGGAGATCTCCAGGCCCCACCTGGAGGCTGGAAACCCCAGCTAGTCACCCACGCCATGTGCCATTAACCGCAGTGACAGTGTGGGCTGGAGCAGCTGCATGCCCCCTGTGCAGTACATTCAAGCCCTGTGTTCCTTATTGGGGCTCTGTGCATATGGTAGAGAGAGGTTGAGTCACAGCAGCTGTATATGGAAGCCAGCTGTGGCCTGTCAAGATGTTCAGAGGCACAAGTGAGATTCTGAAGGGAAGGCCTTCTGTTTAATTACCCTGATCTGTGACTCCAGACATTTTTGCCCTGTGCTTTTTGAAGCTAGAGGGTAGCAAGTGGGCCCTCCTCCTCCATAACGTGCCAGCTTACACAGTTAGTTAATTACAGTCACATTAGGATCCTTACATGCCAGGCCCCATGTTTTCAGCACTGGTATTTCCTAGACAGTTTTCGACATCTGCATGGGGAATTCTCTCTCTCTCTCTCTCTCTCTCTCTCTCTCTCTCTCTCGTCTCTATCTGTATGGGGATCTATCTCTCTCTCTCTCTCTCTCTCTCTCTCTCTCTCTCTCATTCATCCTTCCATTCTTTCATCTTACCTTTGACCTGTGGAGTGATTTAAGACTGATTTAGGCTGCTTTCACACACGCTGTGGCTCAAGTGGTTAAGATGCTGAACTGCAGGCTGTGGAAGGTCAGTAGTTCAGCAGTTCAAGACCCGGGTTGCCGCATGAGGGAGTGAGCTCCCGTCTCTAGTTCCAGCTCCTGCCAACCTAGCAGTTCGAAAGCAAGAAATTGCAAGTAGATATATAGGTACCACTTCGGTGGGAAGGTAACAGCGTTCTGTGCGCCTTGGTGTTTAGTTATGCCGGCCACATGACCACGGAAACATTTTCGGACAGCGCTGGCTCTTCGGCTTTGAAATGGAGATGAGCACTGCAACCTTAGAGTCGAGCAAGGGAACCTTTACCTTTACCTGTTACACACACGCTGGATAATGCACTTTAGCACCTGGGTTTTTACTTCTCCGTCAGCTCTCCTGAAAGTACTAACCAGGGCTGACCCTGCTTATCTTCTGAGATATGACATGACTGTGGTAGCCTGGGCCATCCAGGTCAGGTCTGCAGGATCTAAGTGAAGCATTTGCGTGAAGTGGGCTCTTGTCCTTGAACACTTTTGCTAGAATTTGTTTTTAAAAGTTAGTCTTTAAAGTACCACAAAACATATGCTTATTTTAAAAAAAGAAACCAGCAGAGATGCCCCATTCAGCCACAGTTGATTTGGTATGAAAGTGAGCCACGGTTAACGGTTGTGATGTCTGAAGTCGGCCAAATTACAAACTCCAAGTTGCTCTCTTGCTTAGAAACCGTGATGTCAAACCAGGATTAAACCAGAGTTTGTGGCCAAAGATCGTTGCGCGGGTTGCTGGTTTCTCCAATTCAGCCATAATTCCAGAGCACCGTTTCTTAGCAAGTTCTTTGTCCTCATTGTGTGCGAGAGACGAGAGGGGGAGGGAGGGGAGTAGACAAGCTCGGGCTCATTCTTGTCACGAACAGACTAGGCTTAGAGCTCAGATCATTCACTGCATTTGAACAGAACCACAGCTGCTGACCAGACCAGTCACCCCTCATGAAAGGGCAGGATGGCCTAGCACAGAACCCCAAAGCTTCACGTCGCAAGGGAAGATCAACAGTGGTGATTTAGCCATTCTTGATAATTGAGGAGTTCCTGGTGAACATCTGAAGAACCCCTTTGCAGGTTTCCTGGGAATACAGTTTGCAAACCCCGGATAGAAGGGAGTCCCAGGTTCAGATCCCTCCTCTGCCATGAAGCTTGCTAGACCAGTCAGTTTCTTGGAGTCTAGCCTACCTCGTAGGGTTGCTGTGAGGATAAAATAGAGGTGGGGAGGATGGTGAGCACTGACCTACCCTCCTTGGAGGGAAGAAGAAGAAGAGATTGGATTTATACCCCACCTTTCACTTGGAGTCTCAGAGCGGTTTACAAACTCCTTTCCCTTTCCCTCCCCACAACAGACACCCTGTAAGGTACGTGGGGCTGAGAGAACTCTTTCTAGTACTGTCCTTGAGAGAACAGCTCTGACCGAACTATGCCTTGCCCAAGGTCATCCAGCAGCTGCAAGTGGAGGAGTGGGGAATCAAACCCGGTTCTCCCAGATTAGAGTCCGTGCTCTTAACCACTACACCAAACTGGCTCTCTGGGAGGGATACAGATGTACTAAATAAACAACCCCATCTCTTTTCCCATGGGTGCCAGGTAGATACTTACTTGTGCTTGCAAGCAGGGTGTGAAGGTAAGGACTCCCCCTTGTTGGTTCCTAGGCTCTGGTGGTTGAAGGTATACTGCCTCTGAGCCTGGAGGTTCTCTGTAGCTACTGCAGTCAGTAGAAATTCAGCTGAAGACTCAAGAGGCTTGTATGATCTGCTAGAGCTCCCTTATGGCCAGACGGAGGGCACTGTGCTAGTATGAAAGGCTTGCAGTGTACCAGAAGGCGACCGGCCATCCATAGCTTCCTTTGGGTCCCTTTGAAGAAAGAATCTGCATCTTATTCAAAGCCAGCTGTCTACTAGGGAGGCAGCATTGTTTGATTTTAACGAAGATAATGGGTTGCAGAACCTGCTATTGTTTAAGCAGTGTGTGTGTGTGTGTGTGTGTGTGTGTGTGTTAAAGTTAAATAATATCCTCTGGTTTTATGAGGTTGTTATGTTAAGAACTTGCTTCTATTAAGCCCTGGACCTTCTATGAAATTGTTGGACGCGTTCCAAGCCTTTTAATATGAGACCTGCGTTTGGGGGCAAATCAAAGCACGCATGCCGTGTGCTGAACGCACCATTGCCTCTATACAAATAACGATAATAATCCAAACATTTTTAATCAGAAAGGACTGTGCTTGGATACGGTATTACATTCTTCAGAACAGGCCTGCTTAGATCAATGGACAGGCTACCTAAGCGGGCAACTAGGGTTTCCTTGCTGACAAAGCGTCCTGCTGCCCCTTTCTTCTGATTTAGCTGGGCCTCAGCCATAGGCCTAGTAGAACACCTCCATTTTGCATGCCCTTAGGAACTGGAAAAGGGTGAGGGTATTGATAGGGCGCGGGTGCGGATGTTGCTAGGTAGAAAGTTCCACCAGGCCGGGGGGGGGGGAGGAGAAGGCCCTGACCTGGGGGGGGGGGGGAGGAGAAGGCCCTGACCTTGGTTGAAGGCAGCCGGACTTCTTTTGGGCCAGGGATCACCAGTAGGGTTGCCAAGTCAATTTTTCTTACCGGCGGGGGAGCCGTCCGTCGATGTGGGCGCGTGGGCACCGCCAGCACGTCACCGGAAGTGATGCGCGACGTCGATCACATTGAAGGCATGGCCCCGATCGTCGGAGGGAAAACCATAGTGTTTTCCCTCCGACGATCGGGGCCATGCCCCCAACGTGATTGACGTGGTTGCATCACCTCTAGTGACGCAGCCACGCTGCGCTTCAGGGGGCAGAGTTCCCGCAGTGGCAGGAATCGGGCCTCCGAAGCAGGGGTTTACCCGCCCCCACTTGGCAGCCCTAGTCACCAGTAAGTTTTGGTCACCTGAGCGTAAAGCTCTTCAGGGGGCGTATCGGGTGAGACAGTCCCGCAGGTACATTGGCCCCAGACTATTAAGGGCATTGAAGGTCAAAACCAGAACCTTGAAGATATCATGATGGTAGCTCGTTTGGATGCCTTTAAAAGGATTAGACAAATTCACTGATGCTCATAGGTCCATCAACTGTTGTCGGGGTTTTTTTGCTGTAGAGTTGCAGCTGACTTATGGCAACCCCGTAGAGTTTTCAAGACAAGAGGTGGTTTGCCATTACCTGCCTCCATGTCTCATCCAAATACTGACCAGGGCCATCCCTCCTTGTCTTCCGTGATCTGACCAGATCGGGCTAGCCTGAGCTATATACTCCCATCCCGTGCTCCGAGTCGGGGTAGTTCTGAGTCCCAGCTGCTGCTGGGGAGGGCTCAGGTAGGGGCTGCTAAAACTCCTAGTCTGGGCAGGAGATTCTCCACCCGCTGCCACTCCAAGCTCCCATTTCATCCTCACCATAACCCTGCAAGGTAGTTAGGTTGAGCAAGCTTCATGGCTGTAATGATTTGAATCCAGGACTCCTCAGGCCCTTTTGCCACTACCCAAAATGGGCTGCCACGATCACGACAAACTCCTTTTCTATGTGTACTTCTGCATATGAATATACAAAGGCCTTTGCAGGACTGAGGCATGCAGAGAAACTGCAAGTGTATTGGCGGTATTCTAAGAGCCAAATTTTGGAGAAATGTTCCGCACGCACGCACCCCGTAACCTCTGCACAACGTCTCTACCCTTCCCCACTACACAGTTGATTGCCGCTGCTTTTCCACCTTTGCCGTCAAATGCCACTTTGCAGCTACGCTTCTATTATCTGCGATGCTTTCCCCGAGCAATTAGAATGATGAAAACACCTTGCCAATGAGCTAGCTCTAATTAAAGGCAGAACAGAACAGACACTCTTTGCTAAATGCAGTCCGCCATTCGGCACTTCTCTTCTGATGACAAGGCTGCCGTTGCGCCGAATGAGAGCCACGCCACCACGTTCTGCTTTGAAGCAGCAATGCTATAAGCGTGGAACAAATGTGTGTGGGGGTGGGGGTGGAGAATAAACAGCCTTTTCGGGAATTAATGATCGTGGGACCCCCAGACAAGGCCTCTGCTAATGACAAGGTATTACAGCACAGGTTAATGGAAACCAAATACCAATTTAACATTGCCAACCTTGAGCAAATTGAGTTCAGCACATCAGAAGCCCTTGAAGAGATACTCTGAACTAAGAGGATGGGGTGTGTGTGCGTGTGCGTGAAGCCATTAATACAAGATGGCAGGAAAAAAGAATGGCTTTTAATAACTTCCTTGTGAAGGGGATCTATTTGGAGGATATGAATGAATAATTGTAAGGCTTCCCCCCCCCCACACACACACACACAGACATACACACTGTTGATGCATGTCTTGGGGGGGAAGATGCTTTTCATCCAAGAAATCTTTCATTTTAAGAAGGAGCAGGGAATAGATTTCCAGTGCATTACTGAGGGAGTCTTGTTCCATGCTTTTGGTCCTTTGTATTTAAGAAGAAGAAGAGATTGGATTTATACCCACCCTTCACTGGGAGTCTCAGAGCGGCTTACAAACTCCTTTCCCTTCCCCTCCCCACAACAAACACCCTGTGAGGTAGGTGAGGCTGAGAGAGCTCTTTCCAGAACTGCTCTTTCAAGAACAGCTCTGACAGAACTACGGCTTGCCCACGGTCATCCAGCAGCTGCAAGTGGAGGAGTGGGGAATCAAACCCGGTTCTCTCAGATCAGAGTCTGCGCTCCTAACCACTACACCAAACTAGATACTTACAAGCCGCTTCTTCGGAGTAGCATATGACTGTCAGCATAAAAATGTAAAACATTAAAAAAAACATAATTAAACATAATTTAAAACATGACTAAAAACCCAGTAGGGTTGCCAGGTTTGCAACTTGTGGGAAATGTGGGGGGGGGGGGTTTCCCCAGGAGAAAGAGGAAGGCCTAGGTGATGTGGAGACATCACTTCTGGCACACATGGGAAGTGGCATCATCAAGCTGTGATGGCTTGGCAACACTCAGGTATTTGGGCAAAAACTCCATGGTAAAAATGGCTTCTACCATTGAACTTTTCCCAAAATGCCAGAGCGTCACCCAGACATCACCTGTGTGATGATGTAACTTCTTATGCATGCCAGAAACGACGTCACCATGTCTCTGGCACCATCACCTGGGTCTTCCTTTCTCTCCTGGTAAGTCCCCCCACCGATCAAGGGTGGGGCCCGGTGGCAGGGAACCCCAGCCTCCATCGAGGGAGCTGGCAACCCTAAAACCTGGCAAGCTGGTTCCCAACAAGCCTGAGCTCAGGCAGCATAAAAACCATGTTAAGAACCACATAAGCTGACAATATTGAAAAATAAGTTCTAAATACTTTGGCAGTTCCACCAGGCATTCGGTTGAGGACAGCGATGGGACAGTAAGTAGTCTAGCGATCTTCGGTCTCCCCCTCCCCTGCCCTCAGGAGACTATGGGAGGTTTTATTTATTGTCTGTGCTGTATTTTATTACTGGTTTTAACTTAATCTAGGTTATTTATGTCTCTGTTCTGATGTAAACTGCCCTGAGCCCTGCTTGCAGGGAAGGGTGGCCTAAAAGTCCAAATAACAAATAAATAAATAAAATAGTTTTAAAGGGCAAATATCCGTGAAGGCAAGTACAGTAACAGTCAAGAAACCCATCCAAGCACCAAGGGCACAGAGCAGAAACACACCAACACTGTATGGCCAACAATAACTGGGGTGTGTGTGTGTGTTTACACCTAAAATTTAAGATGAACCCCGCCCCGGTATGTACAGGGAAACTGACATGGCCCAGGAGTAAGCCGAGCTAAGCAACGCTACAAACCAGTACTGAAGGTGTCGCTCAACTCCAGCCCAGCCAGCTGTGCTAATAATATATATGGCTGAGGTGCCATCACTAAAAAGGTCCAGTCTCTGGTACGGTTGTCAGCTCTGGGTTAGGAAATTCCTGGAGATTTGGGGTGGCACCTGAGCAGGACAGGGTTTGGGAAGGGGGCATGGTCCCAGCAGGGTACAGCGCCATAGAGTCCACTCTTCAAGGCAGCCATTTTTTCCAGGGGAACCAGTCTCTGTAGTCTGGAGATCAGTTGTAATTCCAGGAGGTCTCCGGGCCCGACCTGGAGGTTGGCACGCTGAGTCTGCAGTCATCACCCACTGCTGGTGGGAGCATAGAAAGCAGGTCATCTGATCTTAATTGATGTCCCTTTCGGAGGATTCTCACTTTCCAAATAGAAGGGAATGATGCAGGACAAGACAACATTCTGCAGCTTAAGATGGTACATTGTCGAAGGCTTTCACAGCCGGAGTTCATTTGTTGTTCTAGATTTTCTGGGCTGTATGGTCGTGGTCTTGGCATTGTAGGCCCTAAGGTTTCGCCAGCAGCTGTGACTGGCATCCTCAGAGGTATAACACAGAAAGAGCTTAAAAATAAATAGGGCATGGTTTCCTGTCCTGAAAAAACACAAAATGCTCTACATCTTACAATAGCACTACAGATAAGATTAGAATTTCAACAGCCAATCCATATGCAAAAGAACCTCCTCAGGAAAAATCCTCCATTAGCATTGTCACAGCCTGGGGAACTCCTACAAGATAATGACTCAGTCCTACCCCACCTTCCTGAGTAGATGTAAATTACCTGCCTACCTTTTTTCTTCTCACCTTGACACAGAGAGTACTCCATCTTTCTGTGTTATACCTCTGAGGATGCCAGTCACAGCTGCTGGTGAAACGTCATGTCCTACAGTGCCAAGACCATGGCCATACAGCCCGGAAGATCTAGAACAACTTAAGATAGTACCTTTGATCTAGAAGCAGGCCATACAAACAGCCACTAAAAAGGTGGAACCCTTCAGTGGAAAGTGGAACCTAAATGGGAAGCACCATGCAAATCTCAAAGGAGAGGGCATTCCAGAGGTGAGGTGCCACCACTGAAAAAGCCCTGCCTCTGGTTGGGGCACAGAAAGCAGGACTTGAGAAGAGGCTCTCAACTGATGGACTAGACAGCAGCCTTTCAGGTGCCACGTAATTGCTACCTATCAAAACTTCTTTTGTCTGAGCATTAGGTTGGAATCTCCTCCCCACCAGGTTTTGGAGAGGGCTTGTCTGCCAAAGTCTTTGTTTGCTCAAGTGCAACCACTTTTCTCCATTCTTCCTGGCGATATCTCTGTCTCTCACACGGAAGAACATCTTGGCGCATAAATAAACTGAATGGGGCTACAAACTCAAGAACAGCTAAATCCTTTTTAAACAAGAGAGTTCTCTGTTTTGTTCTTCAAAATAGTGCTTAGGAAACAAAGGAAAGTGCATGGGAGGGGGGGTCTGAATGAAGCTGGTTGTTTGTACCCTCTCCATTCTTGGGAAAATAAAGGCATTCTGCTACATGGATGGAATGTTTTGGTCAGTGGAACAAAGCCAGTTTGGTTTCTTGCTTCATTAGATCAAAACCTTGCCTGTTCATGGATGGATTTCTATTTTGTTCCTTCGACCTAGCAAACCCTTCCCTTGCTATATCAGAAGTTTGATCAGAGTCATGGTTCTCTCATATAGGAAATAGCAGTGTGTGTTTGGGTAAAGTACTATCAAGTTGCAGCTGAGTTATGGCAACTCCAGCAAGGGGCTTTCAGGGCCAGTAAGAAGCAAAGACAGTTTTGCCATTTCCTTCTGCAGAGTCTTCCTTAGAGTTCTGCTTTCCAAGTACCAACCCTTCTGAGATCTGACGAGATCCAGTTATACCATAACACCTTCCATCTGGTAATAGCAATAATGAAATTAAAACAGAAGGATATTGCTTGTTTTTAATTTGCTTTTGTTGTGTGGGGCTGTATCAAGATGTCCTTGCCTCCTTCTCTAGCTCCAGGAAAAATTGTATTTTAGTCTATGTGACATGGGGGAAGAAGATGCTCTTTTAATTTTTTAATTCAGTCAGGTTGGTGAGGCTGCTAAATTAATCAAGGTGTGGTGTTGGGGGGGAGAGTGAACACTAAGGAACCATGCATGTACTGCAGCCGACACAGTACCTTCTGAATTGTTGAGAATACGCCTTACTGTATAACACAATGACAGGATCGGGCACACATTAAAATCATCCCAATCTCAGTGAGTCAGGCAGTTTATAAGCAAGTACATAACCTAATTCTCAATTAGTCAGGCGGATTACGGATAAATACAGAACATCACTTTTACTAAATTCAATAAAATAATGCAATATGGAAAAATAATCTATCCTACATATTCAAAATATAATTCAGACTTAAGTCAATATTTCTATTTTTAATAACTCCTGTGGTTTAATTTGATCCCAGTACCTAATGAATGGGGGGCAGATTTCTCTCATATATATATCTCTTTTATAAATAAAAGCCAAATGGTGGTGGCAGTTCTCTAGAACATTCCACACGCTCCAAAATCCGTTCGCTCTGTGATCTGTCATTCAAAGGGTCTCCCTATCCACTGGCTGCTTTGCCTGAGTCCTGCCTCCAACATTCTAAACAGTTTGCTAATCCTCTCCCCTCCCCCCATAGCCAGTCAGAACACAGAGGTTATTTGCATATGCAGCCTCACTGGCCTTTGCCTCAGAACACAGAGGTCGTTTGCATATGCGACTTGATTAGCTTTTGCCTCTAACATTCTAAACAGTTTGATGTTCTGAGGTAAAATGTGTCCAATCTCCAGGTGAGGGCTGGAGATCACTCAGAATTACAACTGCTTTCCAGATGGCAGAGATCAGTTCCCCTGGAGAAAATGGTGGGCGCTGTATCCTTATATGCTGCTGAGGTGGCCCCCATATGACAGCCAATGTGACGTAGCAGTCAGGGCTTCAGAGCACGGGAGAGGGTGCAGGTGTGTGGGGGGTGGAAAGCTGAAGGGTGAGGGGGAAATAAAGGTAGGTTGATGATTGGCTGGGAAGGAGATAAGGTTGCCAACTCCGGGTGGGAAATTCCTGGAGATGTGAGGGATGGAGCTTGGAGAGGGTGAGGTCTCAGGGAGGCGTGGGACCTCGGACAGGTACAAAGCCATAGACTCCACCCTCCAAACCAACTATTCCCTTCTGGGGAACCATTGTTGCCAATCTTCAGGTGAGGGCTGGAGATCACTCAAAATTACAACTGTTCTTCAGGTAGCAGAGATCAGTTCCTCTGGAGAAAATGGTGGACTCAGTGTCATTATACCCTGCTGAGGTCGCCACAGGAAATTGACACTGAGTGTCCAAGGCCAGGGCACCCGCCAAAAGCCTCTTTCTAGAGGCCATTGTATTTATTTCCACAATGGGCCTTTTTCCTAGTGTGTGTGTGTGTGTATGTGTATATATATATATATAATTTTGTGACTGCCTATCCCATCCTCAAAATGAATATTCCTTTTCCACTGGTGAAAAAGGGCATTCCTTTAACTCCCCCCCCACCCCACCCCGGTTATGTCAGGGACCCGCAAATGGTGGGACTGCCATTAGGTTGCTAGCTCTGGATTGGGAATTTTTTGTTGTTGTTCAGTCGCACGGTCGAGTCCGACTCTTCGTGACCCCATGGACCACATCACTCCAGGCCCTCCTGTCTTCCATTGTGCTCCGGAGTTTCCTTAATACCTGGCGGTTATTTTTGGGGTGGAGCCTGAGGAGGGCAGGGTTTCAGGAGGGGTGGGACTTCAGTGGGGTCCAATGCCACAGAGTCCACCTTCCAAAGCAGCCATTTGCTCCCGGAGATCAGTTGCAATCCCAGGAGATCTCCAGCCAACTCCTGGAGGTTGGCACCCCTAGACCACCATACAGAGGGCAATTGGACAAGGTTGCTCCTCCTCCCTCTTGTGCCAGAAGAACAGCTGGTAGAGTCCAACACTGTCACTCACTCTCTCAGCCAAACCTACCTCACAGGGTTGTCATGAAAATAAAGTGGAGGCGAGGAAGGGGAAAGTGGGTTATACATGAAAAATAAATTTAAAATTATTGTCAACCATTCGGCAGCTATGATGTGTGCATTAGCCAGCTGTCTGCTACATGGTGGGTATGTGTTGGACTCCAGGTTTGTAGAACCTCAGAGAAAGGAGCTGAATACTGAATACACCCCTTGTATGACAATTATAGTTTTTTAATTATACTTTTTTGGAGTAGATTTTAAAGAACAAATAACCTCCTGGTTCATCTTCGTGTCTTCTGTGCAGTCCCACATGGGACTGCCGGAAGGCAGGCCTGCCGCGGAAGAACATTCCAAGAGCTTTCTCAATCCTGTAAGAATTGAGTCCCCCCTCCCCTCGGAGAGAATTGTGAAATGAGCCATTTCCCGCCCATTTGGTCACGTGACGAGGGGAGGGGGAGGCACCTCTCTCTCTCAGTCCTTTTTTTGCCGCCGTGAGGAAAGGACATATTTTCCAGAGCTACTGTTCTTTTACCTCAGGTTTAAACAAAATTCAGTTTTTTCTTTTTTTACCATCTTTTCTCTGGAGATCTCAACTCCATGGCTCTCTTCAAGAAATGCCAGGCTTGTGGGTCGAAGATGGCTACTACGGATGACCATCTAAAATGCCTCCTGTGTCTGGGAGAGGGCCACAACACAACCTCCTGCGAAATCTGCGGTATGGTAAGCCCGAGAACCAAGCAGGAGAGAGCATTAAAGTTGAAAGCGGCCCTTTGGGAGCAGGCCTTGTCTCGGGGCACTAGTACTCCCTCCCCGTCGAATCTCACTACCGACGTCGTCAAGGGCCCTTTAAAATCCCAAAAGCCGAAGCAGGTCTCGGCAGGGAGGAGCCGGAAAAGGTCCGTATCTGCCCAACCGCCTCAGAAAAAGGCAAAAACGGGCAAATCTAAGTCCTCTACTGTGTCCCCGATGGGAACTGAGGCAAACTTACCGGCATCGCCGTTGCGCTCAACGTCGGAGCCTTCGGCAACCGCAGTGACGTCGGCGATCGGCGCAGTCGCAGCTTCGACGTCGAAGAAGTCCGTTTTCCTATCTAAGTCCTCTACTGTGTCCCCGATGGGAACTGAGGCAAACTTACCGGCATCGCCGTTGCGCTCAACGTCGGAGCCTTCGGCAACCGCAGTGACGTCGGCGATCGGCGCAGTCGCAGCTTCGACGTCGAAGAAGTCCGTTTTCCTATCTAAGTCCTCTACTGTGTCCCCGATGGGAACTGAGGCAAACTTACCGGCATCGCCGTTGCGATCGACGTCGGAGCCTTCGGCAACCACAGTGACGTCGGCGATCGACGCAGTCGCAGCTTCGACGTCGAAGAAGTCCGTTTTCCTATCTAAGTCCTCTACTGTGTCCCCGATGGGAACTGAGGCAAACTGACCGGCATCGCCGTTG
>NW_015174276.1:278476-278744 GCF_001447785.1 Gekko japonicus
TTCGTCCAGGAAGTCTTCCAGATCCGGTTCTTCGGGCAGCCAAGGATGGGACGTTCATCCGTGGGGCTACCCTGTCGATTGGGAACAAGTTCCCCCCTGGTGGGTGCCACCTTGGTGCCAAAAGCCTGCTGCATCTCAGAGTCGTCGGAGTCCAAGTCGAGATCCACATCGACGTCGAGACCTTTCCACGTCAAAGTCCCTTGCCGGTGCCAGGTCTCCTGTGGGACAATTGGACGTTGCTCAGTCAGAGGGACAGGCCTCGAGCGAC
>NW_015174276.1:278780-279052 GCF_001447785.1 Gekko japonicus
AGCGACGGCTCTGATTCCGAATTGGAACACACCTTGATCCCGTCGCCTGAGGAGGCAGTACGGGATCCTACCCCAATTTCTCTGACTGAGGAATTGAAGGGCTATTCAGAGCAGCTTCTGCGAATGGGTAAAGCCCTTAAAATAGAATTTGTCTCTCCCAAACCTTTAGAGGAAGATCCCGTGTCGGTGATTTTATATGCCTCTGATGTGGGCCCAGTGGCTATTCCTTTGGTTAAGGGGATAAGGGAAATTACCTGCAATAACTGGGCTCG
>NW_015174276.1:280119-322923 GCF_001447785.1 Gekko japonicus
TGGTCCCCCACGGAGTCTAAATTTCATATCAACAGACTTGAGTTTAGAGCGGTAAGATACGCCCTTCTCTCTCTTGCAGATTCCGGCCTTGGGAAGTCTATTCAAATAATTATGGACAATACAGTCGCGATGTTTTACGTCAACAAGCAGGGTGGTACAGGTTCCCTTTCCCTATGCAAGGAAGCTTCGCTCATTTGGGAATTAGCGATTCGAACAGGGATTCCACCTCTCAGTGGTTCACATTCCGGGCTCTCAAAACAGCCTAGCAGACATACTCAGCAGAACAGCTCTCATGGTCCACGAGTGGTCCATTCCGTTCACGTACCTGATCCCCATATTCCAGAGGTGGGGTTGGCCGGAGGTAGACCTCTTTGCCTTGACGGCAGACGCAAGGTGCCTGTTGTTCTGTGCCAGGTCACAAAAGGGGGACAACTGTCTGGGGGATACATTCCTCCTCAGATGGACTTTTTATACTTTTCCGCCTCTTCCCCTCTTACCGAGAGTGTCGACAAAACTAGCACACGACAGATCAGCGTGCATACTGATAGCTCCGCTATGGCCCCGTCGGCCTTGGTTCCCGCTGCTGCTAACGCTAACAGGGAACGAAAGGTGCCCATTACTGCAAGTTCCAGACTTGCTACGGATCGGTCATACTCGCCACCCTGCCCCCCACACCCTAAATCTACACGCATTCATTTCCACGTAGATACTTGTTCTGATCAGGTAACGGAAATACTACTGGCTTCCCGTAAACCCTCCACCGGAAAGTCCTATAAGGCCAAATGGTGTCGATTTACTATTTGGGCGCAAGACCGTAAGATTCGCCCGGACACTTGTCCTTTGATGGAGATCTTTGAGTACCTCCTGACACTAATTGACCAAGGTCTTTCCCCTTCGTCCATTAAGGTTCACTTTGCGGCCATATCGGCT
This sequence comes from Gekko japonicus, assembly GCF_001447785.1. Lineage (NCBI taxonomy): Eukaryota > Metazoa > Chordata > Lepidosauria > Squamata > Gekkonidae > Gekko > Gekko japonicus. The sequence continues at coordinate 281,050 of NW_015174276.1, forward strand.
TTCCACTTGGGAATTGAATCCAAGCCGATATTTTCCAATGCCTTATCGAAACGGTTTCTAAGGCGATTGTACATCAAATTCCCTGTAGTACGGCCTCCCTTCCCTCAATGGGATCTCAAATTGGTGTTAACACAGATGATGGCGGCTCCGTTTGAGCCACTGGATAAGAGTTCATTAGTTCATTTGACACACAAGGTCATTTTTTTTGGTCGCCATTATTTAGGCTCGTAGAGTTGGGGAATTACAAGCCCTTCGAATGGATTCCCCATGTTTAGAATTTCACCCTGATAAGGTGATGCTACGGCCAAGCACAGATTCCGGCCAAAGGTGCCTACTGCGTTCCATACTTCACAGGACATAGTCCTCCCTACTTCTTCCCCAGTCCAGTTTCCGACGTAGATAAGGAGTTACATACTTTGGATCTCAGACGAGCGTTATTGTTTTACTTGAAACGCACGTCGGTGTTCAGGTCCACGGTTCGTTTATTTGTTTGTTGCACTGGTCCCAAAAAGGGACAGACGGCCTCGAGGCAATCCATCTCCAGATGGATTGTTTCAGCCATTCATAGCAGTTATGCCTCTGCAGGTCTCCCCTGTCCCTTTCCAGTCCGAGCCCACTCTACGAGGGCACAAACTACCTCGACTGCCTTCGCGGCGTCTATCAATATTTCTCACATATGTAAAGCAGCTACTTGGTCTTCGTCTTAGACTTTCATTCAACACTATTCAATCGATGTTGATTCTAAAGCTGACGCATCTGTGGGTGCAGCAGTGTTACAATTGTTACTTAAATAGACTGTTTCGCCCACACCCGCCTCCGAGTCTTGTGTAGCTTGCTAGACTCCCATGTGGGACTGCACAGAAGACACGAAGATGAAAACATGGTTGCACTTACCTGTAACTGATGTTCATCGAGTGTCTTCTGTGCTGGCACACATCCCTCCCTCCTTCCCCGCTGTGGACGACTTGTATTTTCCACGGCGGCAGGTTAGGACTGAGAGAGAGAGGTGCCTCCCCCTCCCCTCGTCACGTGACCAAATGGGCGGGAAATGGCTCATTTCACAATTCTCTCCGAGGGGAGGGGGGACTCAATTCTTACAGGATTGAGAAAGCTCTTGGAATGTTCTTCCGCGGCAGGCCTGCCTTCCGGCAGTCCCATGTGGGACTGCACAGAAGACACTCGATGAACATCAGTTACAGGTAAGTGCAACCATGTTTTCTTTCCTTCAGTCGACGGAAAAGTGATTGCACAGAAAATCGTCTGCACAGTAAATAGCAGGTAGATCCTTGGTGTGCAATAAGCATGTGCCAATTTTCATTTGGGAAAATTCGTCGATGGGACTTGCTTTGCGGCTGTTAGTGTATTTTGCGCTGGTGTCTGAACGGAGTGTCATGTGGAACTTTTGACCCGGGCAAAATGTCTGGGCTCAGCAAATGAATCTTGCGCAGTGTTTCAGTGCTTCATTTCCACCTTCGTCATGTGTAAAAAGAAAATAATTCACGCAGCAATGACAGGTTAGGCCATTCTGTGGTGCATTTGATTGAGTGCAAACTCGGTTACATAAATCTGCTGTTTTTCTGTTGATCTGGAAGTGTCTGTGCTCCCTTTAATTGAGGTAATTATGAAATAGAAAAGGGTTGGGAGTTGGAAGGGAAATGCATAGCCCAATACTCTTCGAGCAGTTTGCTCTGTCAAGGGGGGAAAAAGGATTGTTCATTTGCAACGTTAACTCAGTCAAATTAGGAGCAATTTAAGCTCTCTTAATTTTCTGGGAAACGATTTGCAGCAGGGGGAAAAAATGCACTATGCTCTTAATAATAAAAATAATAAAAGAATACCACTGCGGCGTGCTTCACAAGCAAGTCACCCACTCTGATCCAGCATTTCAAGCTTCATTAAACAGGAATTTAGAGATGCCGTTATCAGTTGTTTTGTGGTTCATTTAACCATATTTGCGGTACTGTGTTTGTTTAAGTTAAATAACACAAAACTTTTTTTTTTTTACTTTGGCTGGTAACAGAAATAGTTCATAACTCAAGCTGTCTGCAGAGTATATGCCACTCGTTTTCTGTGACTGTGCAAGTCTGCAGTTAGTTGGAGTGTGCCTGGTATCCATCTGTCTGTCTGTCTATCTGTTGGGCTGCCTGTTCCAACTGTATGGTTACCAACCTCCAGGTACCACCTGGAGATCTCCCACTATTACAACTGATCTCCAGACCACAGAGATCAGTTCCCTTGGAGAAAATGGCTCCTTTGGAGGGTGGACTCTGTGTCATTATACCCCACTAAGGTCCCTCCCCTCCCCAAGCTCCGCCTTCAAAATTTCCAGGAGTTTCCCAGCCTTGAGCAGGCAACCCTGTCCAACTGTCTCTGTGTACAAGGAATAGTCTGTATTGGCTAACTGCTATCCGGTTTTGTTGCTGCAAGTTTCTAGAAATGACGCCACTCCATGAAATTGCTGAGCAGTCGGGTTAGAACAGATGAAAGGAAGTCCTTCTTCACCTAAAGAGTGATTAACATGTGGAATTCACTGCCACAGGAGGTGGTGGCAGCTATAAGCATGGACAGCTTCAAGAGGGAATTAGATAGACATATGGAGCAGAGGTCCATCAGTGACTATTAGCCACAGGGTATAGACAGGAACTCTCAGTCTGGGGCAAGGGATGCTCTGTATTCTTGGTGCTTGGGGGGGGCAATGGGAGGGCTTCTGGTGTCCTGGCCCCACTGCTGGACCTCCTGATGGCACCTGGTATTTTTGGCCATTGTGTGACAGAGTGTTGGACTGGATGAGCCATTGGCCTGGTCCAACATTGGCTTCTCTTATGCTCCGAGAGTTGTCATTTTTGGGGGGGGGGATTGAAGTGTATCTTTGACATGCACTCCAGCTTGCTCAGGCTCCTGTGCTCAGATATCACAGCAAGCGGGAGAGTTCAATTCGAAATTTTCCAAACCAGGGAGCTTTCTATCATGTTCCATGCACAATAAGTGGGGAGGAAGGAGGGATAGCCATGTTCTTGTTTTCATTGGAGAACCAGTGTGGTCAAGTGGTTACAGTTGTCAGACTAGGACCTGGGAGACTCAGTCAATCTCTGCCTGTTCCTAGCAGCCGGGAGGTGAAAAAAGGGAGAGAAATGAGTCATGATTGGTGGTATACACTGTAAACTTGGTGGGCACTCTTGTGCAATATTGCCCGTGTCCACTGCTCCATCTAGCTCCGTATTGTCTATTCTGACATCTGCTTTCAGGTTGACAAAAGCCTTTCATAGGTAAAGGTTCCCTTGCTCGAAAGCCAGTCGAATCTGACTCTAGGGTCGCGGTGCTCATCTCCGTTTCAAAGCCGAAGAGCCAGCGCTGTCTGAAGACGTTTCCGTGGTCATGTGGCCGGCATGACTAAACACCAAGGCGCACGGAACACTGTTACCTTCCTACTGAAGTGGTACCTATTTATCTACTTGCAATTTCTTGCTTTCGAACTGCTAGGTTGGCAGGAGCTGGGACCAGAGACGGGAGCTCACTCCGTCATGCGGCACACTCGGGTCTCGAACTGCTGAACTACCGACCTTCCACAGCCTGCAGTTCAGCGTCTTAACCACTTGAGCCACCGCAGCTCCTATGAAGCAGAACTTCATAAGCAAAGACTAAACCTATGATATTCTGCTTACAAAGCATGGGTTGCATCCAGTAGAATTGAAGGGATGGTTTTTGCTGACTCCCCCCATCCTTCTGCAGCAGACCTCTCACTCCCCCCTTATTCTGTTACTTGGGGTCCCCTGTCCCCCAGGAGCAGCATTCTGGGGCCCGATTTGGGGCTGCAGCAGGAGAGGGAGTTGCCGGTTCCACTGATAGTAATCCCTTTTGTTGCGTGGGATCTAACCCCATGTGTTGTATCACAGAGTCATGACACCTCCCCATTGCCTGGATACCACAATTAAACCACAGTGACGTCTTAATGCAGCCAGTGAATGAGCTGGCCAGGGCTACCAAGTGATTTTTGTGCTGGGCTGGGTGATCTGAACCCAAGTCCCTCTGGTCTGCTTTAAGCACTTTATATAACATATGTTGTTGTTGTTGAGTCGCACAGTCGAGTCCGACTCATTGCGACCCCATGGACCTCATCACTCCAGGCCCTCCTGTCTTCCGCCATCCTCCGGAGTTTGCTTAGTTTCATGTTCATCGCATCGATAACACTGTCTATCCGTCTCATCCTTTGCCGTCCCCTTCTTCTTTGACCTTCAATATTTCCTGCAGTAGTCAGTGTACAAAAAGAGACTTCAGCAAAGTGAAACATTAACAATATAGTTAAATAAATCCCAACATTGCCGCAAAATCATATTAAATACAAATGATCACTGTTATACATAGTCTCATACATCTTACCCACAATAGAAAGTCTCATTCCAATTTCTTTACAAGACAATATTGTTCAGTTTCTCTGTAAAAGAGAATAACTCCTTAGAATAAAGAGTTTTTAGCACAATATAACACAATATATGGACCACAAAACAACCAATATATACTCACTTATGGGCCAGGTCTCCTAAGCTTGAAAGTGCAGCTCTCAAGGTTGTTACATAGCTTTGGAAAAATGCTAGAGCATGTTAATAGGTATTATCGTATTTTGTACTTCTATAGCTCTTTGTTCCTGAGGAAGAAGTCTGAAACACTCTATACTATCTAGGAAAAGTGTTGAATTTCTACTTTGGACTTTATGCATTCTGTGGACTTCTATATTTCCTATGATGGATTTTATGTACAGATTTATTACTGATTACATATGTGTTTCACTTTGCTGAAGTCTCTTTTTGTACATTGGGGTCAGGAAGCAATTTTTCTCCAGGCCAGTTTGGCCAGGGATCCTGGACATTTTTTGTCATCTTCGGGGCATGGAGCAGGGGTCACTGGGTGTGTGTGTGTGTGTGAGGGGGGAGAGGTATTTGTGAATTTCCTGCATTGTGCAGGGGGTTGGACTAGAAGACCCTGGAGGTCCCTTCCAACTCTATGATTCTGTGCTGCCTTGAAATTGTGCTACAGATTCCTTGCCTTGAGCCCACCTAATAATCGTGCTGGCTGGGACTGGGGGACCATATTCAGCAGGGCCCGTATCCTCCACAGGAGGTGGGTTGGGTGCCATTGTTTAATCTTCTACTCAGAGTCCCAAAGCGCCTTAAGGCCTACTCCATTCCGATCCTCGCAACAATACGATCCTTGTTTTGCACTGTGCCGGGAACATGTAAATAACATCTTGGCTCTGTTTCCAGATGACACCCCCGCACCCCTCCTGGGGGCTTGGTTACATAAGGCTCTTGGCCAGGAAGCGCCTTACCCATCGCTCAGAAGTAACTGGCATTTGATAATAGCCTTGATGTGTTCTTTGCCGCAAATTCTACACACCAGCTGCTCTGGAGCGGCTCTCTATCTGTACACTTGGCTTTAGAACAAGTGCTGATTTTCTACGGGTCACGGCACCCTTGTGGAGATAAACTCCATTCTGGAATGAAAGCAACTTCGAAAGTGCGTTGCTGTGGAGCGTAAGTCTTGCGTAGGTGCCCACCAAATGTCACAGGTCTCTCGTTCTGGAGGTTGCCTTTGGGCCTGAGTTAACCCTTAAGCTAAGTAGGCCAGTGAATTGCCAAGGCAGATGGTATTGAGATGTAATGATGAAGTTCACTGAGTGGTTTTGGGCCAGTCCCACACTCTCAGTTTAATCTACCTCACAGGGTGGTTGTTGTGAAGATAAGGCAGGGAAGGGAGAGCCATGTTCATCGTTATGCACCTGGAGGGCAGGCGAGATAAAAACATGCTGATTGGATATGTGTTATAAGTCTGAAGGGTCCCCATTTTCCAGGGATTATCTATTTCTGGTCTCTATTCATGGGAACCCACACTGCTGTTTCATCTTAATTGCTGAGACATTTGATCAGAACTTCCACGGTATTTTATGACTTTTGTACTGTTCCAATTTTGTTGTTTTCAGTTGGTTTTAATCGTTACTGTGGATTGTATTAATATTGACAGAACCCACCCTGAGCCTGCTTTGCAGGGAGGTTGGGGATACAAGTCTAATAAAATAAAAATGAAATAAATAAATAAATGATAAAGCAGATTTACTCCCACTACACTAGCGTGGTGTAGTGGTTAAGAGTGGCGAACTCTAATCTGGAGAACTGGGTTTGATTCCCCACTCCAACTCCACATGACCTTTGGCCAGTCACCGTTCTCTTGGAATTCTCTCAGCCCCCCCCCCTCCACTTCACAGGGTGCCTGTTGTGGGGAGAGGAAGGGAAGGCGACTGTAAGCCACTTTGAGACTCCTGGTAGAGAAAAGGGGGGTATAACAACTGACTCTTCTATTTTTGCTGCTGTTAAAACATTAGTGTGAATTGTGAACGTTTTCAGCTTTTAGGGGTTCAGAACCCTCCATAGGGAAATAAACTGAGTCTGGGGTATGCGCCTTGTCTCTAATGCAAATGCCTATGAATGCAGGCACGCAGACATTGAAGAAGCACCATGTGCTGAGCTGCCTGCCCTTTCAAACACCACAGCTGCCGAGGTGTATTTTGAACTCTTGATAAGATGAGTAGGGCTGTTGTATTTTTTCTTTGTCGTTGTTGAAGTTGTACAGAGGAGGCTGTTACAGGCTTGACAAATAAGATGTGCAGAAATAAGATATGCAGAACCTGATGGAGATCCTTTGGTACTGTGCAACAGCGTGGTGAATCAGGGCGCTGCTGAAAATGTGGCGTTCCAGCCCGAATTGTACCTTCCCAGTAGGATGCAATTATCTTTAAAATAAAATTTCCGTCGAGCGTGGAGAGGGTGGGCCCATCCTTCTCTTTGCAGTGGCTCCCTTTGAACAAACGTCATGCTACTCAGACCATAATAATTGCTTCTCCCTTATCAGAAGGCGGAGGAGTAATAGGCGCATTGCCTGTCAAAGGGAAATTTAGAATATCTGGCAGCAAATTGCAGCAGGGCAGCCACATTTTGCGATAATATGGTACACTGACTGCGGTATACTTCTGTCCCCTCTCTGTTCTTTTCTCATGATGGCTGATCGCTTTGGGTGGGCCCACTGATAGGGTTGTCAGCCTCCAGGTGGGGGCTGGAGATCTCCTGGGATTACCTCCAGGTCACATAAATCACTTATTTATTTAAAAAAATGTATTCCTCTTTGGTGTAGAGGTTAAATGCGTGGACTCTAATCTGGGAGAAGCGGGTTTGATTCCCCACTCCTACACTTGCAGCTGCTAGATGACCTTGGGCAAGCCATAGTTCTTTCAGAGCTGTTCTTGAAAGGGTAGTTCTCAAAAGAGCTCTCTCAGCCCCACCTACCTCACAGGGTGTCCGTTGTGGGGAGGGGAAGGGAAAGGAGTTTGTAAGCTGCTCTGAGACTCCGAGTGAAGGGCGGGGTATAAATCCAATCTCTTCTCTTCAATCTCTTCTTCTCCTGGTGGACTGCGTGGCATTATACCCTACCAAGGTCCCTCCCCTCCCTAAACCCCGCTTTCCCAGGCTCTTCCCTGAAATCTCCAGGTCTTTCTGAATCCGGAGCTGGCAACTCTACCTTGTTGTCAGTTCTGATAGAGGACAGGGAGCACTGCATGTGGGTCAGAGGATGCTGAGAGTGGGGGGCTACAGGTACAGAATTCCAGCCCTCTGGGTTGCCCTGGGGACCCTGGGAACTATATAAGGTGCTGTTGTAGGGTTGCCAGGTCTGGGTTGGAAAATATCTGAAGACTTTGGGGGTGGATCCAAGAGAGGGCGGGGTTTGGGGAGGGGAGGGTGGTCCAATGCCATTGAGTCCACCCTTCAAAGCAGCCATTTTCTCCAGGGGAGCTGATCTCTGTCAGCTGGAGATCAGTTGTAAAAGCGGGAGATCTCCAGGCCCCACCTGGAGGCTGGCAAGCCTATGTCGTTGAGGCCTAGTAATATTGCCTATTCTAATCAAGCACCGTGTACATTCTTCTGAATCAAGGTGATCCATAGAGAATCTTTGTCAAGAGGCCTGTGGTGATCCCTGCGTGAGTCTCTAGAGTGTGGTTCCACAAAGGGTTAGGTCCAAACTGGTGTTCTTTGTTCTGAATTGATTCCTTGCCTGCATGCCTATTCAGAAGCACTCAAGTTGTGATGCTCACAGCGGCTAGAATTCTAATAGCTAAATATTGGAAACAAGAAAAGATTCCTAAGAGAAAGGAATTAGCTATGAAGCTATTGGAAGTCGCAGAAATGGACAAATTATCAGTAATTTTGCAAGGGAAAGATGATAAGGTATTTCAAGAAAGATGGCCAGAGATATATAAATGGATAAAGGAAAAAAATTGATCAAGACTCCTTCAGATTATGTGTCCAGAAATACTAATGTATGTATTATATATTTTGTAAAATATAAATTTTATTATTTTTTTAAAGCACTCAAGTTGTGTGGGCACGTGCCATCAAATCACTTCTGACTTAGGGCGACCCTATGAATTAATGACTTTCCCAAACATCCTGTTGTTACCAGCCTTGCCCAGGTCTTGCAAACCGGGGGGGCGTGGCTTCCTTGATTGAACCAATCAATCTTGGGTCTTCCTCTAAGTGTTCTAAGTGCGCGGACTCTAATCTGGGAGAACCGGGTTTGATTCCCCACTCCTCCACTTGCAGCTGCTGGTTGACTTTGGGAAAGCCATAGTTCTGTCAGAGCTGTTCTTGAAAGAGCAGTTCTCGAAAGAGCTCTCTCAGCTCCACCTACCTCACAGGGTGTGTGGAAGGGAAGGGAAAGGAGTATATAAGCCACTCTGAGACTCCGAGTGAAGGGTGAGGTATAAATCCAATCTCTTCTCTTGTTCTTCAACTTTTCCTAGTACTGTTGTCTTGCCCAGTGAGTCTTGTCTTCTGATGATGTGACCAAAGTTTGCTAGCCTCAGTTCGAATTGATAATGGTAAACACGGCGGTGTGTGTGTGTGAACAAGTAGTGACAACGAAATTCCGTCAGACATTTCAGCAAAGGTAAAACCTCCAGGCAACGAAAACTAGTCCAGTACTCCCAGAACAACTGGAAAGCCTGCAGATATGGTAATGGCTGTTCCTCTTGAGGGAGGGAGTGCCACAGCTTGGGGGGGGGAGCTGCAGAAAAGACCCTCCGTGTGACCCCCCCCCCAGCAGTTGGTTCAGCCAGTGCAAATCCCCACAGTCATGCCTGCCTCCAGCAAGAATCTTGGTTGAGGCTCTCAGGCAGGTCAGTAACTGTAGTCCTCCATTGAGAACAGTCGTAATCACTCCAGGGCTCTCAAAGAGCCTCCTTAGCAATCACCATCAATCAAAAGAGCCACATGACTATGCTTTGCCCTGTGTGACACCTCACTGAATGCACATACAATAATTCTAACCCTATGGGGTAAACGACCTTGTTTGATTTCCTGGAACATGGGGTGGGCACCACATTGGGGAACTGTGCCCAGCCGAGGCAAAGGTGTCATGTCAAAGAGCCACATGTAGCTCCTGAACTACTGAGTATCACTGAGTTAGAAGAAGGGGACTGATGGGGAAGGAGAAATGGTATTATCTTCCAGCCCTCACATTTTTTTAAAAAATTATTTAATTCATTTATACCCCCCTTTTTCCCCAGTGGGGACCCAGGCAGCTTATATCATTCTCCTTTCCTCCATTTTATCCTCACAACATCCCTGCGAAGTAGGTTAGGCTGAGAGAGTGTGACTGGCCCAAGGTCATGCATCGAGAGGGTGCAGAAGAGAGCAATGAGGATGATCAGGGGTCTGGAGATTGAGCCCTACGAGGAAAGGCTAAGGGCCCTGGGAATGTTTAGTTTGGAGAAGGGGGGGAACATGATTGCTCTCTTTAAATATTTGAAAGGCTGTCATTTGAAGGAGGGCAAGGAGCTGTTCCAGTTGACAGCAGAGGACAGGACCCGAAGCAACGGGTTTAAGTTACATGCAGAAAGGTATCAGCTGGATATTGGGAAACACTTTTTCAGCGGTTCCAAGGTAGAATCAGCTGCCTAGAGAGGTGGTTAGCTCCCCTTCACTGACAGCTTTCAAGAAGAGGCTGGAGGAATATTTGTCAGAGATGCTTTCGGCTGGTCCTGATTGGGCAGGGGGTTGGACTAGATGGTCTGTGTAGCCCCTTCCAACTCTATGATTCTATGGCACAAGTAGGGATTCGAACTGACATCTCCCAGATACTAGTCCAACTATCTTAACCGCTACACCACACTCGTTCTCACTGCCCTACCCACCTCCCTCGTCTTTCCCTCACTCCCACTGGCTCTGCTCTGGTTCCCTTTCCTCCCCCTGTCTACTCCATGCGTGCCGCTTTTTTGGGGGGGTAGGACAGAGTGCCACCCAAGCTCTGGTGGCACCTTTTTTTTTTGCCATGCCTATGCACCCAAGAGGCAGAGGAGAGCGATTTTACCATCTTCTCCCTCCCCAGTGCAACCTTCTGATGCAGGTTGCTATTATTCCACGTGGGTCCCATGACCTTGGGAACAAACTTTCCTGAAGTTGGAAAGGACTGCTGGGGGGAGGGGAGGGGTTAAAGCTGGGATAATCGGCAACCTTTAGAGGCAGAAGAAGAAGAAAAAGAGATGGATTTATACGCCGCCCTTCAGTAACCAAAGGAATCTCAGAGTGACTTACAAACTCCTTCCCCTTCCGCTTCCCGTCCCTACAACAGACACCCTCTGTGAGGTAGGTGGGGCTGAGAGAGCTCTTTCAAGAACTGTTTGTGAGATAACAGCTCTGAAAGAACTTGTGACTGACCCAAGGTCACACCAGCAGCTGCACATAGAGGAGTGGGGGATCAAACCCGGTTCTCCCAGATTAGAGTCCACGCTCCTAGCCACTACACCAGACTGGCTCTGCTGATAGAATGCAGGCAGGGTCTAACCCATAGTAGTGAGACACCATCACGCACAACTTAAGAGCATGTTTGGTGAAGAGATGCTGGGGATATCACTCCTCCCCCTCCCCCAAATCAAGCAGGCTCCATTGCAGCGTCTGGACAGTCATTAGGGTTCTGGTCGCCTTCCCGTCCTCTCTTCCTTCACCTCCTTGGCTCCCCCAGATTTAAAATGGAGTTCTAACACTTCTGTGTTTTTTAAAAAATGTGTATGTTAATTTCCTCCATTCTTTTAACGATGACAAAAGAGTCTTTCATGGGTGTCCAGAGAGTTTGTTCTAAATGATGTATTATTTATTCAGTGGGTAATGACTCCTTTGTCAATATGTCTTTTGAAGATCCCCCCCCTCCAGCTTGCGTGCTTTCCTTTAAATTCACACGCCACGACTATTTAGAATGTGTATTACAGAGTACATGTGTATTTAGGGACTTGTGTATGTTTTTGTTAATGGGTAATTCATCTTTTTCGCTGTGTATTTAGGGACACTTAAATCTGCGGATTATTCTGCTGTTGAACATTTGCATTAGCGCTACAGTCTGAAAGCAGTATAAAGATTTTATTATGTTTGGGGGGGGAGAATGCGTAGGCAGGGTTGTGTTCATCAAGCTGTTTTGTATTGGGAAGAACTGGAATTGCCTTTGTACTGCAGGCAGGCATGCCCCCCCCCCCCAAACTCTTTGTAGAGGCGGAGAGCAAAAAAAGTGCGGCGCTATTAGCAAGTCATGAGCTCAGGCTGATTGCTTGGGATGCCGCGCAGTATGCCAAGGTGAAACTCAGGGAAAAAAAGAATGTGCCCTGACCTGGATAGATCTGGGAAGCTTGTCAGATCTGGGAAGCTAACCGGGGCCGACCATGGCAAGCACTTAAATATGGGAGACCTCCAAGAAATATCAGGGCCAGGACGCAGAGGCAGGCAATAGCAAGCCACCTCTCTGAAACGTCCAAGCCCTGCTAGGGATCTCTAGAAGCCAACCATGACTTTCAGGCATGCGCACACACACACACACACACACACAATACTCACAAACAACTCCCCCCATGTGGTGTTTGCATCCAGCGCAAGGCACTGCTGCAGCTGTTCTGCAAGGCTATTTATTTATTTATTTTACTTATGTCCCGCCTTTCTTCCCAGTGGGGACCCAATGCCGCTTACATCATTCTCCTCTTTATCCTGACAACAACCCTGTGAGGGAGGCTGGGCTGAGAGAGTGTGATTGGCCCAAGGTCACCCAGGAAGCTTCCATGGCAGAATGGGGATTCGAACCTGAGTTTCCCTGATCCTAATCTGACACTATAACCACTGCACCATGCTCTCAACTGCTCCTACTGGCTTGAGGCTAGCTCTTATTCAGTGTGTGGGGCTTGAGAAAAAGTTTGGGCAGTGGGATTAAAATGTAGGCAGCCAGATTCATGATGCTGTGGCTCAGTGGAAGAGAAGAAGAGGAAGAGAAGAGATTGGATTTATACCCCGCCCTTCACTACCCAAAGGAGTCTCAGAGCGGTTTACACACTCCTTTCCCTCCCCCTCCCCACAACAGACACCCTGTGAGGTAGGTGGGGCTAAGAGAGCTTGGACAGAAACTGCTCTTTTTCAAGAACAGCTATGCCAGAACTATGGCTTGCCCAAGGTCATCCAGCAGGTGCAAGTGGAGGAGTGGGGAATCAAACTCGGTTCTCCCAGATTAGAGTCCGTGCACTTAACCACTACATCAAACTGGCTCCTAACACCAAACTGGCTTCTGCTTGCCGTGCAGAAGATCCCAGGGTTAAAGGGATCAAGTGGTGGATGATGTGAAAGACCTCTGTTTGAGGCCCTGGAGAGCCACTGCCAGTCTGAGTAGACAATACCAAGCCCAACCTCAATGGACGAAAGATCTGATTCGGTATAAGGCAGCTCCATGATTCCTGTTTCTGCCCTCTGTGCAGTGTTTTCAGACATCCCACCTGTGTATTGGTCAGATGTCCGGTACAGTGTTATTTGTACTCCTCCTTTCCCCCCATTTTTCATCTCCATGACCCATGAATGGTAGTGCCGTGTTCCCATTTGACAGATGTAAAACTGAGGCCAAACTAGTTGCTTAATCAAATCATACAGTTCTGACCTTGGCAAAGGTATGATTTGAATCCTGGTCTTTCTGCTTTTGCATTCTGTTCCCACATGCTATGCGCACCACATTATACCAGGACATTAATCAAAATAAAAACGGGAAGACATTTGGCCTTCAGGGTATTAATCCAATGAACCCCAGTGGAAGCTGCATTGTGCGTTTTGATAGCAACTTTTTTTTAAAATCATTAACTATTTTTGAGAGTGCAGATGCAAGTAGATGTTGATATTTGTATACATTTGGATTATTTCACTGGAAAGATGGGTGCATTGATCGTTCTCATGCTGAGGCTTGTGAAGCATTTTTTTCCTGTTGAGAGTGATATTTGCAAAGTGCTGAGAATTAAACATAATTTGTGTCTGCACAGCTGATATACTTTTAAGCTTTTCTATTTTGCCTCAGCCTAATGAGAGTTAAAAGCTATCAATTAACACATAATAAGTGATAAAAGCAACAAAATAGTAGACTTGGCACTAGAAGCGATCAGAGGAAACGACAAAACATCTAGCATTAAAAAGGTGTCTTCATCGGGTTTCGGAAAGCTCTTGGGGGTGCTTTCACACACACCCAATAAAGCACTTTCATTCTACTTTCAGTGCACTTTGCAACTGAATTTTACTGTGTGAAATGGGAAAATCCACTTGCAAACGGCTGCTGAAGTGGATCGAATCTGCATTATTTAGCAGGTGTGAACATGCCCTCAGAGATGTGTGTGTGTGTTATGTGCTGTCAAGTCTTTTCTGCTGACTTATTGCAACCCTAATGACCTCCAGAATGTCCTATCACTAAAAGCCTCATTCAGGTCTTGCAGACTGAAAGCCGGGGCTCCCCTTTACTGAGTCAAGCCGTCCCATGTTGAGTTTTCCTTTTTTCCTGCTGCCTGGGCCCACTACATTTGACAACTGGGGTGTAGTGGTTAAGAGTGGCATGGTCAAGAGCAGTGTGGTGTAGTGGTTAAAGGTGGTGGACACTAATCTGGAGAACCGGGTGTGATTCTCCACATGAAGCCTGCTGGGTGACCTTGGGCCAGTCACAGTTCTCTTAGAACTCTCTCAGCGCCACTTACCTTGAAAGGTGCCTGTTGTGGGGAGAGGAAGGGAAGGTGATTGTAAGCCGCTCTGAGACTCCTTGGGGTGGAGAAAAGCGGTGTCTAAAAACCTACTCTTCTTATTCATATGGGAAATAGACAGTAAGGTTGCTATTGTTTATAAAAGGTGTCTTCATCGGGTTTCGGAAAGCTCTTGGTGCTTTCACACACACCAAATAAAGCACTTTCATTCTACTTTCAGTGCACTTTGCAACTGGATTTTACTGTGTGAAATGGGAAAATCCACTTGCAAACGGCTGCTGAAGTGGATCGAATCTGCATTACTTAGCAGGTGTGAACGTGCCCTCAGAGATGTGTGTGTGTGTTATGTGCTGTCAAGTCATTTCTGACTTATGGCAACCCTAATGACCTCCAGAATGTCCTATCACTAAAAGCCTCATTCAGGTCTTGCAGACTGAAAGCCGGGGCTCCCCTTTACTGAGTCAAGCCGTCCCATGTTGAGTTTTCCTTTTTTCCTGCTGCCTGGGCCCACTACATTTGACAACTGGGGTGTAGTGGTTAAGAGTGGCATGGTCAAGAGCAGCGTGGTGTAGTGGAGAACCGGGTGTGATTCTCCATGAATCTCCACATGAAGCCTGCTGGGTGACCTTGGGCCAGTCACAGTTCTCTTAGAACTCTCTCAGCGCCACCTACCTTGAAAGGTGCCTGTTGTGGGGAGAGGAAGGGAAGGTGATTGTAAGCCGCTCTGAGACTCCTTAGGGTGGAGAAAAGCGGTGTCTAAAAACCTACTCTTCTTATTCATATGGGAAATAGACAGTAAGGTTGCTATTGTTTATTCTTCACTTTCTTCTACCACCCTTCCTCCAAGGGTTTCCTTGTTTCCCATGTCAACCTTACAACCACCCTGCAAGGCAGGTTAGACTGGGAGCCAGTGTCTGGCCCGAGCAGCATCCCAAGCCCAAGCGTTCCCCAGTCCAAGTCTGGCACTCTAACCACTGCACCACACTGTTGTACCCTACCATAGTAACTTGAAACAGTACAGCCCCACCCATGAACTGTGTGTGAGATGGATGTGCCCGCGCTTGTCTTTGGAGAGATACCATGTTCAATTACTATTCCTCTGGAACGAAATCTTTAGCTGTCTGATTGTGTCAGTAAGATCTGCTCAAGCTTTGCCAGTGCAAAATGAAAATGTAAGAAGCCTCATGCATAGTCCTGTGTTCTGAGGGGGGGAAAGTGGAAGGGAAATCTTGGGACTGGGAGCTCCCCATTATTATGCAAACCCTGCATCCTCTTTTGCATTTCAGGTCCTCTCCAGAGTAAGAGGCGGGGGGGGGGGCATCGCTCCATTCTTGGGAGGCAGCTGGGCCCGCCCGAGTAGAATAATAGCATTTTTCGTTGTCAAAGCTGCTGTCATTTGAGAAGTACTGGAAGATGTCAGGATCAGGACGTGCCAGTCTATTAAGACTTAATTTTCAGCCTTCTGTCTGGTCAACCTTTGCTTGGATGGATCCCAACATTGTACGCCTGCTCTGGGAAGCTTGCGTGTGTGTGTGTGCGCATGCATTGTTTCAGGTTCCTGGTGAGCAGTGCCAGCAATTGAACTCTCTCCTGTGAATGGCTTCTTCTCCTTTTCCTCCTGTGTGTGGCTGTTTTGGTTTAAAGGCAAACAGAGCTCTCCTCTTGTCTTATATAGGCAAGTTCTGTCAAGTCCCCAACCACTTAGGACGACCCCAGCAAAGGGGCTTCCAAGGCAAGTGAGGAGCGCAGGTGGTGCGCCGTTGCCTTTCTCTGCAGGGTCTTCCTTGGTGGCCTCCCATCCAAGGACCCACCCTGCTTAGCTTCTGAGATACAATGTGATTGGGTTATACCGTGCCACCTCCCTTCTCCTCTTTGCCTTGTGGAGGTTCATTTGTTCTTTGCCCTTGCCTGTTGTGCAGATAGTAATAGATTCCTCGGTCCGGGGTCGCTACAACTGTGGTAAGCATGGGGAAGGAAACTTAAAACAAAACATTATTTTCTGGACCTGGAGTGTGCATGCAAGTTTCACCAATGGTGCAGGTACCAGCTGTCTTTGGCCATATGAGGTCAGGAAAGCAGTACGGGGGGGGGGGTGGGTTGGAGGCTGAAGACCCATTCCCATGCATACTACGACTCTGAACTGTGGCATCCATGAGACGTTTGTAATGTGTGAATCAGCGCTCAGACGGGGTCATTGCAGCTTGACATAGACTTTTTTTTTTGCCGTCAAGTCGCAGCCGACTTACAGCAATCCCATAGGTTTTGCAAGACAAGAGACGTTCAGAGGTGGCCCTGGGCTTCCTTGGTGGTTTGTTGTTCAGTCACTCAGTCGAGTCCGACTCTTCGCGACCCCATGGACCAGGTCACGCCAGGCCCTCCTGTCTCTGCTGTCCTCTGAAGTTCACTCAATTTCATGTTCGTTGCATCTATGACACTGTCCTTGGTGGACTCCCATCCAAATACTAACCGAGACCGACCCTGCTTAGCTTCCGAGATCTGATGAGACTGGGCTAACCTGGGCTTTGAGGGATCCACTAGCATAGGGCAAAATTAACAGCACTGTTTCCCTAGGGGCAAAAACGACGAAAAGCAATGTGTGTTTGCTACTGGGTCCATCAACCTCTACAGCTGCTTCCTTCTGCATAATCTGGGATCAGACAGTGACTATCCCAGACTGCTTAATAAATAGATGGTGTGGCCTGTTCAGAACCAAAGTGAATGTTTGCTAAGTAATCTTAGCCAGCAGTAACTTGATGGGGGGGAGAGAAGCAGCAGGGAGCGATGATATTACTTAAAGTAGTAATGGAAAATGATAAACTGCCCCTTGGCTATGCTGTTCCGGCTACAAGAGCCTTGATGTCCCTTGTTAGCAGTTTGTTAGCAATTTGTGATGCTTGTGATGCTTTCTCATCAGTGTGTGAGTGTGTGTGTGTGGGGGCTTTGCTATGGTTTTCAGGGATGGGTGCATGAGACCCTATAACATTAGCAACTC
Organism: Gekko japonicus; assembly: GCF_001447785.1. Lineage (NCBI taxonomy): Eukaryota > Metazoa > Chordata > Lepidosauria > Squamata > Gekkonidae > Gekko > Gekko japonicus. The sequence goes on from NW_015174276.1 coordinate 298,116, forward strand.
CTCCAGCAGCAGGTAATCCCAGTCAGAAATCCTGCACCCATGTCAGCTTCCAAGGCCATGGTATTTCTTGTACTACTGTGATAAATAGCTGCTTTGGCAAGACAGGCTGAACGCACACTTCTTAAATGCATGCATAGTTTATGGCGCGTAGGCAGACGGGCTCGGTTACAAATGGCAGTAAGGGTGGTTTTCAGAAATGTCAGCAGCATAACATCCCCTCCTGGACCAAACCAAAATGTCCACCTCTTGTTTATAGGAGGCTGAGCTCAGGCGTTTAACCGTGCAAGAACCTCTACTTTAATTTGCCTCAAATTTCATCTTAGGTAAAATTTGGTGGGAATGGACCCTTTGAGAAATTCTGCTAGGCTTGCTAAAAAAATATTTTGAGGATCCACGGCTCAGTGGTAGAGCATCTCCTTGGCATGCAGAAAGTCCCAGGTTCAATCCCCAGTATCTCCAGTTGAAAGGATCAGGTGGGAGGTGATGATGAAAGACCCCTCTGCCTGAGACCCTGGGGAGCTGCTGCCGGTCAGACAAGACAATCTTGACCACGATTGACTAGGGCTGCCAAGCCGCGGCGGGGGATCCGTTCGTCTTCACAGGATCCCTGCCGCGGGGGACAGCGATACGCGTTGCACCGCTGTCGCAAGGATGTGACGCTACGTGTCGCTCTGGCAACGGGACTCCAAACAGCCCCGTTGCCAGAGCGTCGCGTAGCGTCACATCCTGGCGACGGCGGTGCAACGCGTATCGCTGTCCCCCGCGGCAGGGATCCTGTGAAGATGCACGGATCCCCTGCCGCGGCTTGGCAGCCCTACGATTGACCAATGGTCTGATTCAGTATAAGGGAGCTTCATGTATTTGTATGTTCCAACCAAATGCTTCTGGAAAGCTGAAAAGCAAGTTATGATAGCCTGTTGGTCCCCCCCCCTCACATCTGATGTTTGATGATGCTATCTGTCTTAAGTATATTGCCTTCTGTTGCCACCATGTAACTGTTCTTTCTTTTTTACAGTCTTTTCTTTTTTGTGAGTATTTGTGTGTTTGTGTGTGCGCATGCCTGGAAGTCATGGTTGACTTCTGGCAACCCCTAGTGGGGCTTGGATATTTCAGAGCGGTAGCTTGCTATTGCCTGGCTCTGCATCCCAACCCTGGTATTCCTTGGAGGTCTCCCATCCAAGTACTTGCCAGGGTCGGCCCTGCTTAGCTTCCGAGATCTGGCGAGATTGAGCTTGCCTGGGCTCTCCAGGTTTGTGGGCCCCATATAACTGGTCTTGAGAGGTGGGCTGTCTCCATATTTATGCTGTCCCTGCCGAGAAGTTCTGCTGTCCCCACTTAAAATGGTCGCCCACTTGCCAAGATGGGAAATACAGGCATGGTGCGTCATTCATTTCAGTAGTGATTTAGAGGCCAGACCTGTGAGTTGGAGGCCTGTTACGAACAAGGCCAGTTACCTTTACTGATGGCTCTGTGTGTTCACTTCATTTTTATCCTGACAAGCCTTTTGTGCTCCGGGGCATGTGTAAGAAGAATTAAATGCAACCTGTCAGAGTCCTCTGCAGGTTAAGAGACAAGAGAGATAGTGGAAAGGGATTAAGGATTAAAGGGTGACCGGCAGATCAGCTACACAGGCACATACGCACACACTAGCACGGGTCTCCTCTGCAGTTGGCTCCTGCTGGCTAAATATTTATGAGGTGTTGCCTGGGATGATTGCAAAGGCGTTCTGAGATTTGTGTGTGTGTCTGAGTAAAGGCAGATGGGGGGGGGGGACCAGAAGCCTTTGATTTGCCAGGTTCCAAAGAGGGTTTATGCATGAGGAGTCGATGCAATTTGTTTCTCAAAAGTTCTTACTGAAAACACAGTTCAAATTTTGAGAGGTGATACTTTCCCCGTGTGTCTGGCCTTCGGCTTGTTTTACTAATCTGTAGAGCTAGCGAAATGGGTAAAGTAAAGGCTCTCTGAACTGGGTGGCTCAGAGGAAGAACCTCTGTTTTGCAGGCAGAAGGTCCCAGGTTCAGTCCCTGGCATCTCCAGGACCAGGTAATGGGCGATGAGAAAGATCTCTGCCTGCAATCTTGCAGAGCCACTGCCAGTCTAAGTAGACAATATTGCCCTTGATGGGCCAAGGGTCTGATTCAGAATCAGGCCGCTTCATGTTTGCTTTGAGCAGTAGACCAGTAGCTCATTCAGATTCTCAGGTTTACTGAAATCAGTAATCAGATCTCTCTTTTTAAAACGAAAAGCGAAAAGAGCCAAAGGTGGGTCAGACTGGATCAGAATCAGTGCCGGGAGAAGTTAGATTCGAGTCCAGGAGAACCTTAGCGACCAAGAGTTTCAGGGTATACGTTTTTGATAGTCAAACCTCCCTTTGTCATACATTTAGACTAGCCACTGCTCCGGCCTCGCCCCCCCCCCCCCCCCCCTCCCTCTCACACTTTTCCCCCATTGCTGTGTGGCCGCATTTTGCCCCGCAGCTTCACCCGATTTCTCCAGCGTCGTCTTGATCTTCAAAAAACAGGATTGAGAAGACGGGAAAACCGGGTGAGGCTGCGGGGCAAAATGCAGCCGTGCAGCAAGTGGTGGGAGATTGATACGTAGAATGGGGGGGGGAGGGAGGACAGAGCAGCGGCTAGTGGGAAATCGGTCTTAGCTTGTTTTTGCGGCACGCACATATACTCAGCAAATGTCAAGTTATTCTCATAGCTGGATTCAGATGGGTTGCCGTGTTGGTCTGAAGCGACAGAACAAAGTTTGAGTTGAGTGGCACCTTTAAGACCAACAAATTTTAATTCTCGGTATATGCTTTTGTGTGCATGCACATGAAAGCTTATACCCAGAATTAAACTTTGGTGGTCTTAAAGGTGCCACTCAACTCAAATTTTGTTCTGTTGTCATAGCTGTATGGGCTGTCTGGACCTTGGAATTTTCATAGCGGATGGTGCTGGTCCCGCAGGTACACAGTCAAAATGAATGCACATCTGTACAAACAACTGTATGTTCATGGAAGTTGAATGTATGTGCATTCAACATAGGGTCTAATAATGGCCTAGGGAACGGGGGGGGAAGCTTTATGTGCTTCCCGGAACCTGCCTCATATCCAGATGTTACTTTGGACGAATTTGGTATCTTTTTCTAAACCTGATTCCTTTATCCTCCCCAACTTTAATCTTTGCTTTGAAAACTGCTTTGTGTGTGTTACAGGAAAGTCTTTGCCAAAATAATCAGGCGGTAGGAGAACTGGAGGCAGTTTCACACCTCACAGCAGCTGTGTGGACGCAACCCCCATGTGCAGTTGAGGCCTGAGGCTTGCCGCAGTTGAGCCAGAACGATTTCCTTCCTTTCTGGTTTGCAGGTGTCGAAACTCACCTTCCATTTCTGGCAGTTTCCTCATCTTGTTGCAAATTTTGCTGCCATTCGAAAATCTCAGTAACAAACCACAGTTTGCTCACACCCCCACCCTGATTCAGGACAGACAAACAGAAATACTTTTTTACACAGCATGGGATTAAAACATGGAATTCACTGCCAGGGGATGCAGCAATGGCCACAGGCATAGATGGCTTTAAAAGGGGATTAGAAGGATAGGTCTATCAGTGGCCACTAGCCATGGTGAGTTAAGGGAACCTGCCTAGACAGAGGCAGTCAACCTCTGAATCCCAGTATCAGGAGGCAACATCTGGGGAAGGTCTCAGCCTCTGTGCCCTGTTGCTGGATCTTCAGAGGAACTGGTTGGCCACTGTGTGAGACAGCATGCTGGACCTCCCTCCCTCCCTCCCGCTACAAACAAAATCTTTGTCTTGGTTCTGGCTTTGCAAGCAAGGGAAGGAAAGAGTACACAGGCCTATAGACTTCCCGGCTCATCCTCATCATGAATAAACCAGAGTTTGTTTGTGACTCCTGAATGCAGTCCTGGTCTTAGAAGAACCTGAGAGCAGCAGCCTCCCCCAGCGCTTGTGTGCCTGGAGGGGGATCCGCAAAGGTGGCTCCTTAATTGGAGTGCGAAGGATATCCAGGGCCGGCTTTGCAAGTACTGCTCTTTTGAAAGCATTTCTTGCTTGTTCTGCCACTTAATTTAGCGAGGGAAGCTGGTCTTGCCGAGCCACGCTTGGCGGGCAGGGGTGAGACGTAAGGCTTTCTAGCCGAGCAGGATCAATACAGACAAAGGCTGATTAAGACTATATAAGTAATGGGGCATGCCTTGCACATTCCTTTAACTCTCCCGCCGATCCCATTTGGTGTGCATTGTTCCCTTTTGCTCTTAGATTATCTTTAATGTTAAAGGAATCCAATTCCATCATGTTAAGATTAGGTTGCCCTGCTGGGCAGAGCGAGAGCGCCAGATGCCGACCGCTTCAAAGGCGCGGGAACAATTCTGCCTGCTTGGTTTAGTTTTGTGGGGGATTTATTAGAAAGGCTGCTTTGTGCAGTACTGCAGGCCAGGCATGACTAATTGGCTTTTTAACCAGTGTGGTGTAGTGGCCGGAGGGGTGGGTGGCGACTAGAAAGTCCCGGGTTCAAATCCTCACACACTCAGCCTATCTCTCTTCATAGCATTGCTGTGAGAATGAAATGGGTTGGGAATAGAACCAAAGTATGCCTCTCCCTGGGAGCTGCGGTGGCTCAAGTGGTTAAGACGATGAACTGCAGGCTGTGGAAGGTCGGTAGTTCAGCAGTTCAAGACCCGGGTGCGCCGCATGACGGAGTGAGCTCCCGTCTCTAGTTCCAGCTCCTGCCAACCTAGCAGTTCGAAAGCAAGAAATTGCAAGTAGATAAATAGGTACCACTTCGGTTGGAAGGTAACAGCGTTCCGTGAGCCTTGGTGTTTAGTCATGCCGGCCACATGACCACGGAAATGTCTTCGGACAGCGCTGGCTCTTCGGCTTTGAAACGGAGATGAGCACCACAACCCTAGAGTCTGATTCAACTGGCTTTCGAGCAAGGGAACCTTTACATTTTATGCTTCTCCCTGAGCTCCCTGGAAGAAGAATGAACTTAGGCAGATCATGAGAGGGAGGGGCGGGAAGGGTTGCCTCAGTGCTTAGTTATCGTGGCCCTTTCTTACACACCCAGGGAAATGCTGATCGCCACTTTGGGGTCCGAAAGCGGTTTTTCTCCAAGCCCGTTTGGCCGGGGATCCTCGAGGCTTTCTGTCATATCCTTGGCATGGAACAGCGGTCACTGGGGGTGTGGGGGAGTATTTCTGAATTTCCTGCACTGTGCCAGTGTTGGACTAGATGACCCTGGAGGTCCCTTCCAACTCCATGATTCTATGATTCATCTGTATGGAAAGGGACAACCTTGCATTAAATATGCAACCCGATTAAAATGCGACAGGCATAGCATGAACTAGGGAAACTGCTTTCTGGTCTACTAGTGAGCTAACCCCGAGCAGGGCTGGTACATGAAATGGGCAGGAGCACCAAGGAGAACTGCAGAGGAAGGAAGTGGCAAACTGCCTTAGCTTCTCACTTGCTTTGAAAGGCCCTTGCTGGGGTCGCCATAAGTTGGCTGGGACTTGATGTCACCACACACACATGCGCGCACACGCATATACCCCTTGCCTGTGCATATGCTAAATAGGGTCGAATTGAGTTCCCCCTTTGCAACCCCATCAGTATTTTAGAAAGCGCACATTCTATGTTTTGCCCTGGCAGCTGTTTGCAAATGTGCCATGGCACTGTTCATCTCTCCTATTAGAGTTCTCCCTTCACCCCATCCCAAATGAATCAGTATGAGCCTGCATCTCAGTAGTTGGGTGTTGCTTTGTATATAGAAGGCCCCAGATTCAGACTGGGCTATCCATCCTTTGAAAGCGTGAGCCTGCCTGAGCATTGCACCAGTTGTGGTAGATGATGCCGAGCTAGATGGACCAATGGTCTGGGAGCCAGTGTGCTAGGGCGGTTAGATCATCAGGAGACCCCAGTTCAAATTTCCACCCAGCCACAAAGCTCACTGAGTTATGCTGAGCCGGTCACTTTTCCCCAGCTTGTCCATGTGGGACAGGCTGTAGTTCATTGGTAGAGCATCTGCTTGGCATGTAGAAGGTCCCAGATTCAATCCTTGGTATCTCCAGTTTAAAAAGACCAGGAAGCAGGTGATATGAAAGACCTAAGTACCTAAGACCCTGGAGAGCTGCTGCCAGCCTGAGTAGATAATACTGCCCTTGATGGGACCGAGGGTCTGATTCAGTATAAGACAGCTTCGTGTGACCTACCTCACAGGATGGTTGTGAAGATAAAATGGAGAAGAGAACCATCTACTAGGCTTGGTTGACGAGAGCATTCCTTGGAGAAAGAGTGATATTAAAATGTTATAGTAGAAGAAGAAGAAGAGAAGAGATTGGATTTATACCCCACCCTTCACTACCCAAAGGTGTCTCAGAGCGTCTTACAAACTCCTTTCCCTTCCCCTCCCCACAACAGACACCCTGTGAGGTAGGTGGGGCTGAGAGAGCTCTGAGAGAACTGTCCTTGAGAGAACAGCTCTGACAGAACTATAGCTTGCCCAAGGTCATCCAGCAGCTGCAAGTGGAGGCATGGGGAATCAAACCCAGTTCTCCCAGTTTAGAGTCCACACACTTAACCACTACACCAAGTAGTATCGGGCAAGATCGTCAGTCCCACAAGTTGGACCTGCTCCAGACTGAAGCATCACATGTCCTTCCTTGCTCATCCCATCAAGCTCCCCAAGGCCTTTATGGGGGAGGGGGGGAGGGAGCATTTGAAGAAAAGGATGTCTCTGCTGCAATTGGCTATTGAGTACATCCAGCCGGCTGGGCCCTTTCAGCAAAAGTACCCTCTCCACAATGGGCCCAACAGGCTTTCCTTAATCGATTCCCCCCCCCTTCTTTCCCCAGCAGCAGGTGGGTTGAGACTTCCAGTTTATCCAGCTCAGTTGCTAATGTTGGGACATGTGTAAAGTGCTGTCAATTCACAGGCAACTCATGGCGACCCCCACAGGGTTTTCAAGGCAAGAAGCATTCAGAGACAGTTTGCGGCCGCCTGCCTCTGTGGCGCGACCCTGGAACTCCTGGGTGGTCTCCCATCCAAGTACTGAGCAGGGCCGACCCTGCCTAGCTTCTGAGATCTGCCAAGATCCGCTAGCTTGGCCTATCCAAGTCAGGGCAAAAGGGCCTTTAGCTGTTTATTTTTATTGCTTGTCCCCAGAGGTCACCGCTGCTGCTGCTGAAAATACTTTTGGAAAGATTTCCCCCCCTCCCGTTCCATCATAGGCTGTGGAATTTCACAAGCGTCTGTCTACAAGGGGGGGATTGTCACTATACGCGTCGCCTGTGATTTGTCACCACCAGCTCTGGGTTCGCTGAGGCTGTGATAGACAGGCTTATCAGTGTCTGACAGGGAAGGAGCGAATGAGTGAGCCCAGTGACAGAAAGAACCTCCTTACTGGTGTTCTGGGAAACACGGGATTCACAGGGTGAGCACCGGCGGCCTCCTCCTCCTCCTCTTCTCAGCCTACACAGGCCTCCCTGAAAGCTTTTCTCCCAGGGGCGGGGTCAGGAGACGAATCTGCAAGAGCGATGCTTTAATTTTTTGATCAAAACTGTAGCATATGGTCCAAGCATCCCTATTTTATCAAGGGTAGGAACCAGAAAATGCAGACTGTTCTCGACAAATCACTCTGTTTTGTCCCTTTTCTGTTGCTATAATTAGTTAACATAAGAAGAGCCCTGGTGGATCAGACCGATAGTCCATCTAGTTCCTCTGAATAGCCAGCAACAGGGCATAGAGGCCGAGGCCTTCCCCTGAAGTTGCCTCCTGGCTCTGGGATTCAGAGGCTGACTGCCTCTGGATGTGGAGGTTCCCCTTAGTCACCATGGCTTGTAGCTGTTGATAGACTTATCCTCCATGAATCTACCTAATCCCCTTTTAAAGCTGTTTATTCCTGTGGCCATCATTACATCCTCTGGCAGCGAATTCCACATTTTAATCACTCTCTGTTATCTTTAAAAAATTTAAGTTTACACAAATAATTTTACATGAACACCTGAAGCTGCCTTATACTGAGTCAGACCTTTGGTCCACCAAAGTCAGTATTGCCTACTCAGACTGGCAGCAGCTTTTCAGGGTCTTAGGGATAGGACTTTCACATGACCTACTGCCAGATCATTTAACTGAAGGTCCCAGGGATTGAACATGGGATCTTCAGCATGCCAAACAGATGCTCTTGCCACTGAGCCACAGTCCCCCCCCCTCCAGCTTTACACAAATAACATCTGTGGTCCTTTCTTTAAGCAAACTGCCTGTCCCAAGGAATGCACCCCGGTGTGACTAGGCAAAGGCTATTAGACTAGCAAAAGAAAGTGTAAAAAAATAAAATAAAATTGCAGAATAGACATCAAAATGTGTCTGTGTTCACACGTGCATTTGTACACAAGTACGAGAGCACAAGATTCAAATAAGTAAAACATATTTAAAATAAAGGAGTATTAACATTTTAGAGTATATCATCGGAGAGGCCCTGACCTGAATGTCCCTGGTAGGGTTGCCAGGTCTGGGTTGGAAAATGCCTGGAGACTTTGGGGGTGGGTCCAGGAGAGGGCAGGGTTTGGGGAGGGGAGGGGCCTCAGCAGGGTACAATGCCATAGAGTCCACCCTCCAAAGCAGCCATTTTCTCCAGGGGAGCTGGTCTCTGTCAGCTGGAGATCAGTTGTGAAAGCGGGAGATCTCCAGGCCCCACCTGGTGGATGGCAACCCTAGTCCCTGGATGGCCCGATCTCACAAGCTAAGCAGGTTAGTACTTGGCTGGGAGACCACCAAGGAATTCCAGGGTCACTATGCAGGGGCAGGCAATGGCAACCCTCCTCTGAACATCTCTTGCCTTGAATACCCAACAGGGTCACCATAAGTCAGCTGTGACTCAATGGCACATTCTACCCATCATTGGAGAGCGTGAACTATTCCTGTATATAGTACATGAAGGTGCAGAGATAAAACTGTAGCAGTGAGATATAAGGCAGTCATTTAATACAGGAGGTTTAATGTGTGGCAAAATGCTTCATTAAGATTTTTGGTGCACAGTCCTGTGCTACACTCTAAGCCCGTTGATTTCACTGGGTCTAGGCTGGACTAACTCTGCAGAAGATTGCACCGCTAGTGTGAGCTGAGCATTCGTTCTTCCAGGTTCAGCTCCCCCCCTCCCCCAGAGTCCCCTAGAAGTGAAATCTCAGGAGCAAGAATAGGCAGGTACAGCATCTCTGGAGTCATTGCATATACATGAACTGGAAGGCACCATGCGGAGCCTTGCCGCCTCGCACGCCACGGCTGCTGAGATATATTTCTAACTGTTGATAACCTATTGTAGGGCAATTATTTTTTACTGTCATATCTTTAACCAAACCATCCAGGCTTTTAAATCTATAGATGGCAGGCAATTGCACAGCAAATGGATACAGAAAGCGGAATGGGAATTTCAGCACTGGGTAACAGTGTATGCGCTTGTGTCGGGGACTGCACAGTGGTCCTGAGAAATCGGGTCTTACAACCAAGTCTCTGTTTTTGTCTGTGAAATGCTGGAGGCCATACTCTTTGATATGCCCACCTGTGGCTCTTCTGAACACCGTTCCCCAACGTGGCGCCTGCTCCATGTTTCAGGGAAGTGGGTAAGGCCCTTGCCCCTGTTGGATTTTTGGTTGGCAGGTGCTTCCTCTCCTTAAAACTTTGAGCCTTCCTGAGATGGAGGTCTCATACCAGGGGTGGAAGTAAACGTGACTCTTGTGGTTGGTAGTAATTGTGAAAGTGGCTCCCTTTGAGCTGTGAATACCACTGCCATTGAGTATTGTTTTCTTTTCCAGATCTGTGTGTGTCTGTAAAGTCAAGTCGTAGCGGACTTATGGTGACCCCATAGGGTTTTCAAGGCAAGAGACTAAAAGAGGTGGTTTGCCATTGCTTGCATCTGCATAGCAACCCAGGAATTCCTTGGTGCTTGCCCATCCAGGGTTGATCCTGCTTAGCTTCTGGGATCTGATGAGATTGGTCTAGCCTGGGCCAAATCTCTGCAAAAGCTGTATGTAGGGTTGCCAGGTCCCTCAGACCTGCCAACAAGGGATGTGGGGGGTGAACTTACTGGCAGCAAGGGAGAACGCTGAAAATATACACAACGTGCCTACCTGACCTGGAGTGATGTAGGTACGTTGGGGACACTGGGGGTGACGCTCTGGTTTTTGGGTAAAACTCTATGGTAGAATTAGCTTTTACTATAGAGTTTTGCTAAAAAACCAGAGCGTCACTCCCCCATGTCACTGACATTCCTACATCATGTCCGGGTCACATAGGCATGTCACATTTATGTCTGGTTTCTTGCCTGTTGAGGGGAGGTAACTGGAGTGGCGGAGAGGAGCGCCTGAAACCGGGGGACACCCACCCGCACCGGGTGGTCTGTCATCCCTGGCATTACTGCAAAGTCTTGTTTTGCCAGTGGGATGTGTCCCTGAAGAACCCTTCACTACACTCATTTTGCAGGAGATTAACAGCGCCATCCTAAGCACACTTTCTTGGGAGTAAGCAGCACTGAATAGACTTGAGTCGGATGCTGAGTAGATCTGCTTAGGAATTCCCTACATTGGAGGAAGTCCCATGTGAGAAACCGCATGAGTACAACATGCAAGTCTGCCACACAGTGAGCACCTACATGGCTTGAATTTGCTGCAAAAGGAATCTCCGGCAACATGCATGTTTAAGTATACATGCACATAGCCAGGTGTGGGGTTTGCACCATTTGGTCTGTCGTAGTCTTGTCTCTGCCCTGACCTGGATGCCCAAGGCTAGTCTGACCTCATCACATCTAGGAAGCTAAGCAGGATCAGGCCTAGTCAGTATTTGGATTGGGAAACCACCAAGGAAGTCCAGGGTTGCTGTGCAGGGGCAGGCGATGACAAAACCACCTCTCAACATCTCTCGCCTTGAAAACCCTATGGGGTCGCCATAAGCTGTGACTCGATGGCGCTTTCCACCACCAGTCTTTCCTCCAGAATGATATAGGCAGCATTGTTGGCCTGTGGGGGTAGGGATCCAGACCTGTAATCTTTTTTATTATGACCAACCAAAAACTATCACAGAATAGTGAAGCCAGGCTTTGAGTCTGCTAGAGTTCATCCTCTGTCTGGTTGTTATGTACAGGAAACCTGGGGTGGGAGGAAAAGGATGTTTCAAGGCTAGGTGCAGAATCCTGACGTCAACCCCTTTCGCTTTCTTAAAATGGAGCCCGGGAAGCATTTCTGGGTGCAAAGCAGATTTCAAGATGCACCAGTCGCTCCCGGGACAGCGAGGCAAAACGCTGAGCATCTCCCTTTGAAAATATAAAAGCGCGCGGTTCATTAGAAACCCAGCTCAGACCTGTTCAGAGCTCTCAGGTGGCTATAAGGCTGAAAGCGTCAGACAAACAGCACGGTCCCTCTATTCCCAAGGCTTCTCTCAGCATAATTCAGTCTCAGGCTCCTTTGTGAGGATTCACTTGTTTGCACAGCACTCTTCCCCCTGACGGGAAAATCATGGCCTGTGTCAGATTGCTTTATTTCGATATTGCTTTTTCTTGTTAAAGAAAAAAAAAATATTCAAGCAATGAACAATACAATCAAACGCAACCGGAGAAATACAAATCAGAGCCATCGCACTTGAAAAGAGACGGCAATCCACATTCCCAGCGTGTCTCTTTTGGTTGCGTGGATTTATTCTTAGCCTCGCTTTTAGTAGTAAGGGAAGGAAATTTTAATTTTTCATGATGGATTCTTTTATTGTCACTGCAAGCATGTACGAGGGGTTCTGCGATAACCACGCTGCCTTGTGTGGGGTTTAAATATCTATCTGGCAATCTGTATGCATGTTCTCCCAGAAGTGTTTAATTGTGGGCTGAGCCGAGCGATCTTTTCCCTGTAGTTTCTCCAGCGATGCACTTTCGGTGCAGTGTGCACACAATGGCTAAGACCTGCTCTTTACCTGCTACCTGAGACAGGGACTGCTTCATCTCATCCTGAATTAGTTTTGCCATGGCTGAAGGGGAGGCTTGGCTCTCAAGACAGCATTGGAGAGTATATAAAAAAATCTCTTCTGACCAAATTGCTACTGGTGCACCAAGCCCTGGAAGGATTGCTGTATGCTGGATGGGTAGCTTTCTTGTCTTAAAAAAAAATGCAAGTCTGATTATTACTGCTCCTCTGTTGCAGTACTCTGTTTTACTTGGTTTTAATGATCATCTTCATCACTTTATAAACTTCTTCCTCCCCCCCCCCCAAATTGTCCCATTGTCTAAAATAAGAAACGGAAAAATCCTACCCGGGAAATGTTGTTTAAAAAAATGGCAGGGAAGGGGAAATTTTTATCTTCTCCTTGATGCCTTTTCTATCAAGCCATCGTTCATCAGAATCAGATACATACAGACTTAACTGCCTCTTTCCTTCTTGGCAACTAGCAAGATCTGTTGGTTAATCTTTTCTGTGCATACAGAAGCAAAATCCACACGTGCCATTGTTAGGGGGATTTGATTTCCAAACACTTCTGAGTCCCACTCCCAGATTCCCTTCTCATTTGCTGGACAAATCCAGATGACTCAGTCTCGTGCTGCTTTGAATAGGAGAGTGGAGCTAATGGGCTTTCCCCCTGGGGGAGTATATTACAGGTCCACCCAGAATTTCCCTTCAGAGGCTGGCTTAAGCCATGATGCTTATTGCCAAGAGCACTCCAACTTCCTTATCTGTCTTTGTCATAACTGGAGGATATCAGAGCTACCTTGCCAGAAAAATATCAGTGTCAATACCTCCATGGGCAAATGACCAGCGTCAGAGAAGACTGCAATTCTTTTTTAGGAGACCTGTTGTTATCGTCCACCCTGTTCTTCTTCCCCGTGGTACTTAATACAGCTTATTGCAGTATGTCAAGGTTCATGGGTGCCAGTTGGCAGGATGGGTGATGGGGGTTGCCAGCTTTTCATGTCAAAATACTGGCATCCTGCGTGGAGGCAGGGAAGGAAGAGCCTGGGAGGCAAAGGCTGAAGTTGAGCCGGGACGTAGGAAGTTTTGAGTGATGGAATCTGATGAGCAGAATCATGACCCAGTTTGGCATGTTGGGGTGGATTTCACTGGCCATTTCAGCCTTCAGCGTTGGTAGCCTGACAAAACCAACAGAAACCCTGGCAAAACCTGTTTGTGAGTTGAGATCATCACCTTCCTGTAGAAGTTCCTGTCTTTAGAAGCAGGCCTTTTGGGTTGTTCCTTCCCAAGGTGACCTGGTGTCACCTTTGAACACATGAAGCTGCCTTATACTGAATCAGACCATCAGTCCATCAAGGTCAGTATTGTCTACTCAGACGGGCAGCAGCTCTCCTGGGTCTCCGGTAAAAGTCTTACACATCATGTACTACCCAGTCCTTTCAACTGGAGATGCCAGGCATTAAACCTGTGACTTTCCACAGGCAAAGCAGATGCTTTACCACTGAGCCACAGCTTCCCTCCCTTTTGTTGGCATTTAGGTAGTCCCCAGGCAAGTATATACGGCATACCCAAGCCTTTGGTTCTTTAGTGTTTTCTGGTATGTGTTGCTTCCACTCTGACATCCTAGGACTGTCATTCTTACTAATTTTAGTTCCATTGCTATTTAGTGGGTTTTTATATTGTATGTATGTGTGCGTGTATATACATGCCTACTGTAAGCTGCCTTGAACTGGGCCCTTGTTGCACAAAGACAGTCTGTACTCTTTTCCCCCAATGAATGTATACCATGGCCTTTCTCCCTAACTGATCACCACCTTTGGACTGGCATCTGCCTTATTTCCACTGATGCATTTAAACATTTGGGAATAAATACCCTATTCACTCTTGCACTGAATTGATCGTGTACTTCATTCCCACTCACTTGTACATCAGGTGCCTTGTATATACATGCCTACTGTAAGCTGCCTTGAACTGGGCCCTTGTTGCACAAAGACAGTCTGTACTCTTTTCCCCCAATGAATGTATACCATGGCCTTTCTCCCTAACTGATCACTACCTTTGGACTGGCATCTGCCTTGATTACTTCCACTGATGCATTTAAATATTTGGGAATAAATACCCTATTCACTCTTGCACTGAATTGATCGTGTACTTCATTCCCACTCACTTGTACATCAGGTGCCTTATTTAGATCGGAGAGCCCGTGGGCCGGGCCGGTGTCATGTTTTCCGTTTTCTTATGTATCACACCTGGTTCAGTCAAATAGCGGCTCTGCCTTCTGGTGTAATTCTCATTGCTTTGGCTAGAGCCAAGCATTTTGTCTCCTGGCCTAATGCAATGATAAAAGCCCCCAGGTCTCTTCCCATCTAAGCAGCAGCCTTAACGTGTAACTAGGGATTTGAAGGGGGGGGGGATAAGTAGCAGGAAATGCCTTTTGATTTAGAATTTTATCACGCTGCCTCCAGCATCTCCCAATTGTCTTCCTGTAAAAGACCAGACTGACTTTTATTTCTAAAGTTGGCCTTGCTTTTTTAATTTTTTTTAAAAAGCCTTTAAGAGCATAGCTTTGGCTGCAGATAAAGAGGAGACTTTCCTTTGAACTTCACAGCAGAGGGTACTATTTGCGCATGATGGCTCGGTGTTTACATGGCCCTTGGCCAGTCGTTCAGAGAGACCCTCTGATTTTATCCTCATGCGTCTCTCTCTCTCCATTTCAAGCAACCCTGTAAACTTCCCCTGTTCAAACAGATTCCTTAATCTCACTATATTTGACCCTGACACAGAGTCTCTTTCTCTACCTCTCTGTTTGTTTGCAAGAGTTTATTATTTTTAAAAAATATCTTGTTTTGAGTGGAGCTTCTTTTCCCAGGTTTGCTATTGTAATAATCAAATAGCTGCTCCCGGGAGTCCACTTGAAGTGGTTGTTCCTTGTGTGTAAAGTGATTAAGATTCACAAAATTAGAAGCAGGGGTTCCTGTGGGGAACCTGTACTTTGAAATACTCGAAACCGGCTCTCCTAGCCAGTTAGCAAGGGGAGGGATGCCTTTCCCAGATAAGGCCCACTTAGTTGCTTAGCAACAGGCTCAGCCAGATGGAGATGGGCAAAAGAGGCCTTTCTGGGCCCACTTGTGGAGATTCTCCTCAGCCTGTCAATCTGGAGTAGGCAAAGTTGGTTGCGTTTTTGTGTTTGGCCTCTTGGAGGTGAATATTTTTACCTCTTGTCAAGCAGAGGCAAAGTGAAGGATGCAAAAGGCCCAGGAGTCTCAATAGACGGTGGGGTACACCAGTGGCTAACGGACAAGACCTGAACTCCCCTTTTGAGCTTCCTTAGAGAAACAAAATGGCAGGCCAGTGGCACATCTTTGTACATATGGAAGTTTTTCAGATGCTCATTCTGCTTCCTCGTCTTGTTTTACTTATTTTATTTATTTGATTCACTTGATTTATGCCACACTTTTCTCCCCAATGGGGACTCAAAGCTGTTTACATAATTCTCCCCTTCTCACAACAACCCTGTGAGGTTAGGTTAGGCTGAATGTGTGTGACTGACTCAAGGTCACCAAGCAAACTCCCATGGGTCCCATAAATCCGAGTCTGAAACACTAGCTACTAGATCACACTGCCACCCTTGTGCTTCTGAAGTGAGAATTGTAACCATGCAGTCCTCCTTGTGTTGTGTATTTTATCAAGGGCTCAAAGTATTGCTTTGTGACTGGGGGAAGGAGACCATGAAGCAGTTTTTGAACCCCAGACTTCATGTGATGTTGGATTGGAACTCCTGCTAATTTTCTTCTATATTAATTAATTAATTTAATTCATTTATACCCCGCCTTTCTCCCTAGTGGGGACCCCCCTCAAGCAGCTTACATCATTCTCCTCTCCTCCATTTTTATCTTCACAGCACCCCTGTGAAGTAGGTTAGGCTGAGAGAGTGTGACTGGCCCAAAATCACCCAGCAAGCTTCCAAGGCACAAGTGCGGATTCAAACCTGGGTCTCCCAGATGCTAGTACATGCACTCTTAACCACTATACCACACTGGCTCCTGTGGGGATATACAATATGGACCGAAGAAGAGGAAGGATTAGACCTCCCCCTGTGCTGTTTTTCCCAGTCAAGAATGCCTTTCTCTGTGTTGCTTTTAGCCTATCAAGTAGTAAAATACCCGTACCTCCTCCCGAAAAACAACACAAAGAGCAGCATTTTCAATCAGAGAAATACCTAAATCAGGGGAAAAGAGTGCAGAGGAAAGAGCTACGCTCCCCACTCCCCTTTTCCCAGGGCTGTGCTCCCAGTACATGATTGCTTTTTAGGGACAAAAGATACGTTAGCTGTAATTGCAGAGCTTGGACATCGCTTACCATTTCAGTCAAAGATATTTGTAGGGAGCCATTATGGTATGACTGAGAGCATTGGTGCAGGGAAAGCTGATACCAAGCCTGCTATTGACATTCAGCGTGGTCTATGGCTGCCAGGTCTCCCCTGGCCACCAATACGGGGGCAGGTGTAGGGTGGCCAGCTCCAAGTTGGGAAACTCCTGGAGATTTGGGGGTGGAGCCTGGGGAGGACAGGGACAGGAGCCCACCCTCCAAAACATCCATGTTCTCCAGGGGAACGGATCTCTGTAGTAGGGAGATGAGCTGTACTTCTGGGAGATCCCCAGACCCCACCTGGAGGCTGGCATCCCTACTGTGATCAGGCATTTTATGGGGACGACCGATGACCAGAGACGCCTGCTGCTGCTGCTGCTACTCTACAACTTCCCAATTTTTGTTGGTCACCCACCAGCCTCACTATGGGATGGCAGTGGTGAGAGTGAGGAGAAGGAGGTACCATTGCACACCCTCCCTCGGGTTCAGGATCCCTAGTGGGCAAGGAAGAACGAACGGCTGCTCTGACCTGGCCACCTAAAGTGTGAGAGGTGGAGCTACTGCAGTGCAGCAGGATGGAACGTCTCGGCCCCACTGCATACCCATGGGGCTATGGCCGCTACTCCTTCTTTAACGCAAGGAGATAATCACTGCCAAGCTCTTAAGCAGTCACATTTGAAAAGGAGCCCTGCCAGGGCCTCTTTTCTAATCAGGTATGTGAAACAAGGCACATGGTAGTTAGGTGGCCTAGGCTACAGTCTACTTAATGGTTCATCCAGTCCCGCCTGCCCACAGACTCTGGAATCTTCCCTTTGCTGTTGCTCCCATTATAGAAAGAAGGCACGGGACTGTAGGGAGGATTTGATTGCACCTGCTTCGCTGCTGTCTTTCTCCACAGTCAGCTCCTGCCCTGTCAGCTAAGCCTGCCCAGGCTTGTGTTTCACGTTCTTGAGTAACTGAATCACATTCCGATTCAGCATATGTTGGAGTGTTTTGCTTAATTTAAACTCCTCTAGGCCTTTTACAGCCAAGCTGGAGAAGGCTTTGCCTATTGCTCCATCTGTAACAAAACAAAATGCCACAACCCCCTCAGGGGTTTTCAAGAAAGAAGCGGTCGGATGGCTCAGCTCTAGTTAGGGTTGTTGGGCATGGCCTGGCTACCAGGAGGAGACTGGCAGTGGGGACATCAGTGACAGCGTGACATCACTTATGTGGAAAGCTGAAGTGAAGTCAGTCCTCTCTAGGAATCACCAGAAACATTGTTGTTTTAACATGGAGTTTCCAGTGATTCCTGGAGAGGACTAATGTCACTCCTGAGTTTCCCCCCAAAGTGTAGGGTTCCCAAATACCTATCTACGATCCGGTGGGGGGCACATGCTTCCCCGCCGGAAGATTCTTGCTTGGAACACAGGCACTGCACTATTCCGTCGATGGTACCATCGAGTTTCTAGCCCCATTGCTAGAGCGTCGCCTGGCTATGTGCCTATGTCACGTCTGGGTGACGGAATAGTGCAGCGCCTGTGTTTTCCCCGCGGGAATGGTCCCGCGAAGAACTATACACCCACCGCCAAATTAAGGTAAGTACTTGGGAGCCCTGCCAAAGTGACATCATGAAGTCAAGTGGAGAACCATTTTGTTGTTGTTTTTTCTCTTGCCATTGCTCTAAGCAGTGGCAGAAAATTGGAGCTGGCCAAGGCTTAGCATCTGTAGCTCTGGTTCGTGTTCAGCAAAATGAACACTATTGGTATGGAGATTAAAAATATGTCTTTTTTTTTCAGTGGCAGCTGTCACCACAGTGTTCGTTTTATTTTCCCTCTCCCCTCTTTCCCAGTGTTTTTTTAAATTATCCCTCTTCTCCCCTGCACCCAGGCTTTCTCTTTTTTGTGTGTGTCTTTGCCTCCTGTGCCAGTCATTTTGCAGTTAGCTCTTGTGGCAGCCATTTTGCGGTTAGCTCCACCTTTTGTGGCAGCCATTTTGTGATGTGCCCCCCCATTCTGTGTCAGAATTCCAAAGGTGCCCACGGGGTCAAAGAGGCTGGGAACCCCTGTTCTAACCATGACATTGTGCTGTTTTTCACCAGCGTGGTCCTCCCTGATTAAGGAGAGTAATTTTGAGCAGACTTCCCTGTCTATATGTTAAGCATTTATGAAGCACTTTGGCAAAATTGGGACTGAAAGCTGTACATGGCGCCAGCTGGTGTGATGCTAATGAGACACAGTTGTCATCTTGAGAAGAGACTCTTGTAAATCATCAGTGATTCAGGGTGAAGGGGGAGAAAAGCAGCCATGCCAGAGCTTTGCTCATCGGAAAGAATAACCTCAGCTTGCTTTCCTCCGAAATGGCCGGTCTCTGGTTGGTAAAGAGAGTGAATAAAGAGTGTTTGGAAAAGTGTAAATAGAATTTAATAGATGGTTTGGGTTACTGGGGGCAGGCGTGCTAAAGCTGTCTTACACGACCGTGCGGTCTTCGTCAGGGAGCCTGACCCGGCTCCGTGCCCATCTTTGGAGGTTGAGACAACAGCTGGAAGCCTGAAGACAGACATGCAGTTCTCAAATCCTCTAGTGTCAAATGCATGTCTGTAAGCAAATGGCAATGTGCTAGTGACCTGGGGTGATACAGAATTTTTCATCTCCCCCCTCCCCGTCCCCATTTTGATCTTGTTCTTCCTCATACACTTTACTTCTGCATCTTCTTTGGACTGGTGGTGGTTGGTTGTGATCAATGTTCCCTCTAAGCTGTGGAGTCTTGTGAGCAAAATCTCTACTTTGTGAGCGGCTGGCATTAAAGCTGTGAGCGAGCGATTTGCCTGCTGCATAAATTAGCTTGCTCTGGAGTCATCCTCCCTGAGCTAAGACAAAAATCTGTGAGCTGGAGGCTAAAATTCTGTGAGCTAGCTCTCACTAACTCAGCTTAGAGGGAACACTGGTTGTGATAGAGGTTTATAAAAAAGAAATTGTACACAGAACTTTTCTTGCTTTCCCATGATAGTAGAACTTGGGGGCACCCCCTGAAGTTGATGGGCGATAGATTCAGCATGGACAGAAGGTAGTGCTACTTTGCTCAACAAGTAATTAAATAATGGAAATATTATTTAATTAAATAATAATTAAATAATGGAAGGCAGTGGCGGGGGATTTGGTAGGTTCATGGAGGAAAGGTCTGTCAAGGGCTACAAGCCATGTCTAAAGGCAGCTTCCAGACCCAGAGTCAGTAAGCCCCCAGGTCGGGGCAGGAATCCCCTGATGTCTGGGGCTTCTCCCCATTGTGTGATGTCCCCGCCCCCCCCTGGAACGCCCCCCCCCCCGAATCCCCTTGCCGGAGCAACAAGGAACCTGGCAATCCTATGGCTGCTGTGTAAAACTGGATGCTGGATTTAGATGAATTGCTAGTCTAATCCAGCAGGGCTCTTCTTATGTTT
Organism: Gekko japonicus; assembly: GCF_001447785.1. NCBI lineage: Eukaryota > Metazoa > Chordata > Lepidosauria > Squamata > Gekkonidae > Gekko > Gekko japonicus. Next base: position 317,846 of record NW_015174276.1, read on the forward strand.
ATGTTCACTATTTTCTGTTTCCTCACACTGGATCTTCCCCATAACCGTACACATTGCTCAACATTACTTGGGCGTTGATAAATCAGCACGGTAGATATAAGGTACATGTACGTGTTGTGTATGTACAACCACCATGCAAATGGGTTATAACGACTAAGGATGCCACCTATGTACATAGTACAAATACCTGACTGTCCAGCTTCTAGTAATCTGAAACTGGCAAATTGCCTTATATTTAACTCGTGCCGTGGAAACTGTACAGCTCTGCCTTAGGAGGAACCTACCAGTCCCTGTCTTCTGTAGGACAAGTTAAGGTGTGAATAAGTGAAGTCATGGTTGGGAATTTGTGGGTGTTAGTCATGTGAAAGCCTAACTGAAAAGGGTTTTGTAAATTCTCAGTGGAGTGAATATTACAAGCATGAGGCAATCCCCCTTAGCAAGAAGGTTCATCAGTACCTTTTGCTTTGCAGACCTTGTGCAAGTGTCCACAATACAGTTCTTACATGGGGGGTGGGCTAGTTGGGGCTTACTCCTTATTGTTTCAGTTATACCCCACCTTTTCCCCCACTAGGGCCCCAGACTGGCTTACATTGTTCTCCTTTTCTGTTTTATCCTCACAACAGTCCTGTGAGGTAGGTTAGGGTGAGTGTGTATGACTGGCCCAAGGATACCCAGCAAGCTTCCAATGGCAGCCTGGGGATTTGAACCTGGTTCTCCTAGATCGTAATCCAAAACTCTCTAACCACTACGTTTCCCCACCACCAGGGGTGGGTGTGTTCCTCTTGCTCTTTACCACTGATGTTGTCATCACTGCCCTCTACATCAGCTTCTTCTTTGGACCCAAGGCAAAAAGGGAAAGAATTACTGTTTTCTCTTTTGCCCTTCTACACCTTCTCTCAATGGCAGGGGTCCCCAACCTTTTGGAGCCTGCAGTACCGTCGTAATTCTGACATGGGGTGGTGGGCACAGCCACAAAATGGCTACCACAGGAGGCAGAGCCAGCCACAAAATGTCTGATGTAGCCAGGGGTCATTTCCTGCAGGAGCGCATAGGAGCGGAGCTCCACCAGTAAAGAGCCCAGGAGGCGGGCACATGCAACAAGCCCCACCCCCTGCTCCCAGCAGCCCTCAGTCAGAGCAAGAAGCAGCCAGGTAAGTTGCAGAGCCCCACCCCACCCCCCGGCCCAAAACAGCCCAGTGGCACATTTAAGACCAAGTTTTATTCAGGTACAAGCTCTCCCTCCTCTGCGAGGACAGATCTGCACGTTCCCCCACCCCCCACCCCCTGATAGCTAGCAATCCAAAACAGTCCAGTGGAGCCTGAGCGGTGGGTGTTGCCTTCTGACACACTTCCGGTGATGTCAGGGGGTATGGCATATGCAAATAAGTTATGCTAATGAGTTATGCTAATGAGCTCCTGCACCTCTTTTTCTACGAAATGACCCCTGGATGTAGCTAACCTGTAGTCACCCAGTGAGGGTCCATGTGCTGTGGTGGCAGCTGCTACCAAAGCACAGCTTTGCAAACCTCCAGTGACCAATCAGAAATTTTGCTAGGCAAAAGCTGCACCTGGCTCCACCCACTTTCTAGAAACACTTGGGGGTGCCCGGAAGAGTGTTGGAGGGGCGCCATGGTGTCCATGGGGAACATGTTGGTCACCCTTGGTCTATGGGATGGCAGCAGCTTGGGAGCAGGCAGTGGCAGCACAGGCTCGTTCCCTGCCCCAGATTGGGCCTGAAGAGTGGGGAGGAGGAGGTATTGCCCTGGCCTTTATCCAATAGCAGTGATTTCCAGGTGGCTCTGATGTGTACCAGCCTCCCCACGCATACCAGTGCAGGGTGCTTGGCAGGTCCCCAATGATGCCAGCTCCTAACTCCGGGCCTGTGAGTAAGAGTCTGAAAGTTCTTAATGTGCAAAGACTTGGTTGGTTGCAAATCTTTTGTTTCTGCCTTTCTTCCATGATCTGACCTCATGGCTCTTTGTCTTGGCATTCCCTCATTTGTCCCCACCCCCACCCCCAACTCACTACATGGTTCCTTGTAAATAAATAAGTGACAGCATGGCCCAAATGCTGGTGGTTCTTCTCCCCCTCCCCCACCTTTGTACTAAGATTTGTGGCCCTTTCCATCAAGGTGTATGGTGTCTGTTACAGTCCAGGGAACAGTAGGAGTGATGAAACAGCCTTCATTCTGAGGAGGTTTTGACTCCGTGCCCGTATGCAATGCATTCTTGGGGGAATTATTGTATTTCATGGCTGCATTTTAAAAGCAAGGCACTAAAAATAAATGGAGGCAAGCCGCCCTCCTGACTATTTATTGTAGCAGCATAATAAATTGTCCCACCATTTGTGCCTCTGAGTTGGACAACATGGAAGGTTGTGTTTTTTTTAAGGCCATAATAAGGTTTAGAATTAATAACTGAATAACTTTGTGTAATATGCATTTTAACAAAAAGTGCACATACTCCATCCTGAACTGCTGGCTTATGATGAAATTGCCAAAGCAAGAGATCTCTCTATGGAAAGTGCCTCTGACTGTCATCCTTGGAATGATACTCTTGAGCATAAATCTTGTATCATCATAGAATCACAGAGTTGGAAGGGACCTCCAGGGTCATCTAGTCCAACCCCCTGCACAATGCAGGGAATTCACAAATACCCCCCCCCAGTGGCCCCTGTTCCATGCCCAGAAGATGGCAAAGAACCTCCAGGATCCCTGGCCTCGCCTGGAGAAGATTGCTTCCTGGCCCCAAAGAGGCGACCAGCATTTCCCTGGGCATGTAAGAAAGGGCTACCCTTCCTGCCCTCCCTCTCATGATCTGCCTCAGTTCACAGCATTGCTGTCAGATGGCCATCTAGCCTCTGTTTAAAAATCTCCAAAGAAGGAGAGCCCACCACTTCCTGAGGAAGCCTGTCCCACAGAGGAACCGCTGTAACTGCCAGGAAGTTCTTCCTGATGTTTAGCCAAAAACTCTTTTGATTTAATTTCAACCCCTTGGTTCTGGTCCGACCTTCTTGGGCAACAGAAGACAACTCCGCACCATCCTCTGTATGACAGCCCTTCAAGGACTTGAAGGCAGTTATCATATCACCTCTCAGTCGTCTCCTCGCCAGGCGGAACATACCCGGCTCCTTCAACCTTTCCTCACAGGACTTGGTCTTCTGCTGCATGGTGGTGGTGGTAGTGGTGGTGGTTGCATTGAACTTATTTGTACTGCGTTAGCCCATGGCCTTTTCCAGACTCTGTATTTTCTACTGTGTCTGCTGATGGCAATAAGTCGGTTCTAGAATCAAATCAAGCTTGAATTCTCCCTAGAAGCTAAAATGACTAAACTGAGACTATCGTACTTTGGTCACATTATGAGAAGCAAGAGCCACTGGAAAAGACAATGGTGCTGGGAAAAGTTGTAGGCAGCAGGAAGGCCCAACATGAGATGAGCGGACTCAGTCAAGGAAGAAACCATGTCCCTCCGTTGGCAAGACCAGAGCAAGGCTGTTAACAATAGGACGTTGGGGAGATCATTAATTCATAGGGTCACCAGAGGTCAGAAGCGATTTGAGGGCACTTAATACGCAGGCATGCTGGTAACGGTTCCCTAAAGGTTTTAAACAAAGGTGTGTACCACTCAAGTTGAGATGAACCTGGGACCTTATGCATGCAACTTTTCCGGCCGATCTCCAGGTGACAGAGATCAGTTCCCCTGGGAGAAAATTGCCAGTTTGGAAGCTGGACTTTATGGCATTATACCCCACTGAACTCCCTTCCCTTCTCAAACCCTGCCCTTCCCAGACTCCATCCGCAAAATACCAGGCCACTGTACGTGCAACACATGTGCTTAATCACTCAGCTTATGAACCCTTGTAGCTTGAATTCCAGAAGTGTGGTTCTAGTCTCAGGGTATGGTTGCAAGGTACATGAATCCTCAACCTTGCTGAAGATAAGCAGGTAAGAAACTAGCCAGGGCCTGGATGAGAGACCCCCTGGAAGACCCTGTCTGTAGATAATACTTTCCATATACTGTTTACCTGAAGGCAACAAGAACCCTGTAGGCTCAGCATAAGGCATTTTTTCTTTATCCATTGGGACAGTGTGATTTCTCCCTGCAGCAACTTTTCTGGCTGGCTGACACTTGGGGGGGGAAAGTTGTACTGTTTCTAATGTTTCCTCCCCGTAGAGGCGTTCGATACGTTGTCGAAGGCTTTCATGGCCGGAGTTCATTAGTTGCTGTAGATTTTCCAGGTTGTGTGACCGTGGTCTTGGCACTGTAGAACATGACGTTTCGCCAGCAGCTGTGACTGGCATCCTCAGAGGTATAACACAGAAAGATGGAGTGCTCTCTGTGTCAAGGTGAGAAGAAAAATGGTAGGCAGGTAATTTATATCTACTCCAGAAGGTGGGGTAGGGCTGAGTAGGAGAACCCAGAAAATCTACAGCAACTAATCTACTGTTTCTGTTGATTTTACCAGTTCTTTGTTTTTTGCTCTTCCTCACACTGCTTTGAAGATGGTATAAGTATTTTATATGAATAAGACGTGGACAGCCTAATATAAAGGCTCCAACAGATATGAAAGTTAAGGTGGCCCACAAAAGGACAGATCCTGTCCTGAGAGATCAGTTTCAAGTGCACGTTCTTGAAGCAAGCAGCAAAACCCAGCAGCTCTCTCGGGTTGTAGAACTGAAAGCATCAATTGCTTAGCATAGCCTGACTCTGCAGAATGTAGCAGAAACTATAGGTAGGTGGGAGGGAAGACTGAATCGTAATTCAGAATGTCCGTGAAAACAACACGCACTCGACGAGTGCCAAGAAGTAGGCGAGTGGCTGTCTTGGAGCGTCCTTTTCCTCACACTGAAATGCTACTGGAAGCCATTGGGAGGAACTGCTACAGTCAGGGGTCATTTCCTGCAGGAGCGCACAGGAGCGGAGCTCCGGCAGAAAAGAGCCCAAGGGGAGGGCACATGCAACAAGCCCCGCCCTCTGCTCCCAGTAGTCCTCAGTCAGAGCAAGAAGCAGCCAGGTAAGTTGCAGAGATCCCCCCCCCCGGTCCAAAACAGTCCAGTGGCACCTTTAAGACCAAGTTCT
>NW_015174276.1:322957-357698 GCF_001447785.1 Gekko japonicus
GCTGCACGCCCCCCCCCCCCAATAGCTAGCAATCCAGTCCAGTCCAGTGGAGCCTGAACGGTGGGTGTTGCCTTCTGACACACTTCTGGTGATGTCAGGGGGTGTGGCATATGCAAATGAGTTATGCGAATGAGCTCCTGCACCTCTATTTCTACAAAATGACCCCTGGGTACAGTTGTTGTCATTGTCTTTATATAGCCCCTTCCACGTGCATGGGGCTTTACAGAGTACAAGAAGGGTAGGTCTCTGCCCTCAAGGCACTTGCAGTCTAAAATATGCCACGAGCATAAGGGAGGGAGATGGAGGCAAGGATGAAGAAGAATAGGTGTCTATTCCAGTTGTACATGCCTATCCTTACTTTCAGTATGGAAGGGGTGTGTCTGTGTGTGCTTCACAGGAAAGGTGTATTTTGAGGAGTGATTTGGATGAAGTAAGAGAAATATTTGGCGGGGGCCGTTCCAGGCATAAGGGGGCAGGAAGGGAGAAAGGGTGGAGTCGTTTGAAAGGAGCATGAGACATTTGGATGATGTAGAGTGGTGGTGGAATTGGGAAGAAGAGGTGACAGAGAAGAGTCTATTGGTCTATTGCTCCTGGTTCTTTCTGCCAATAGAAGAGCAAGATTCAAGTCCGGTAGCACCTTATAGACCAACAAGACTCCCAGGCAGTGTTCCCTCTGAGTTCGTGTGAGCTAGCTCACAGTTTTTTAGCCTCTGGCTCACACATTTTTGTCTTAGCTCAGGAAGGATGGCTCCGGAGCAAACTAATTTATGCCATAGCCAAATTGCGCACTCACAACTTTAATGCTAGTAGCTCACAAAGTAGAATTTTTGCACACAAGACTCCACAGCTCAGAAGGGAGCATTGCTCCCAGGGTATAACTTTCAAGAGTCAAAGGTCCCTACTTCAGACCACCACGGTTACCCTGCCTGAAACTTTCAGGTGGCTTTCTACCTTTGGGTCAGAATGACTTCTTTGCTGTGACCGGCTATTGTGGCAATACAATGAGTAAGCGCTTAACCACCAGGCCTTCCCCGACTGAGTCGCTGAGGCATATGATGGAAAGCCAGCCTCTCATTCTTCACTGTAGTTTATAAGAAAGTGGCCAGCCTTAACTGCATCACTTGGATGGGCTGTACGACAAAAGTAGGCTCTGACCTTCTTGCTTGTCACGAAGCTGTTGTAATAACGAAGCGGTTTAACCTCTGTATTTTTTTATACCCTCTATAAACTGAGCAGGCTGATCTCTAAGCCCCTTCTCCAAAAGAACTCCATCCGAACCATCCTTTTAAAGAAATAAATACACTGTCAAACGATAGGCTGGCTTGGCCTTATGGTGCCCGCTTGAATGAAGATCATCTTTTTTTCTCTCCCCCCCCCCCCGCATCCCTTGTAGACTGTAAAAGCTAGGGCCCAGGTTGGTCTGGCAATACGCTTCATTTCATCTACCTGGAAACGGTGCCCTGGCTTCCCTTCAATCATTTAAGCTCCCTTGCTTCCTGACACGCTTTCCGCTGACAGTAATTCCGCGAGCGCTCGCCGGGCGTTTACTGCCATCACCAGAGGAAATACTGATGGCTTAAAGCGGGATCATTTCCTTTCTGACGGACAGCGAGCACCAGTGGGAGTTTTAATAGCCGTGCGGGAGCGCCTGTCAGGAAGGCAGCACAGGAGATGTGAGCAATCACCCTGCAGTGAAGCACTTGCAAGCCGAGAGAGAGCCTGGTGGGAGGCCGAGCGAGTGGGGAGAGGGGGGAGGGAAAGGGGGTAGCAGCCGTCGCCTTACAAGAAATTCCTCCCTGGAGGAAACTGGGGAAATGTAGCGCTTCCCCCCCTTCTTCATCTCAGGTTTCCCTTAGAATATGGCTTTTAAATTTATTTTTCACGCTCTTTATGCCCTCTAACTCGCCTGGGATGAAGCCATCTTTGTTTGATTGTACTGTATGAGATGGGGGAAAGGGCCGGGTCGCACAGGCAGTGGAATGAGATGGCAGAATGGACTTCAGACTCAGGGTTGCCAACTCTGGGTTGGGAAATACTTGGAGATTTTGAAGGTAGAGCTTGGGGAGGGAGGGGCTTGGGGAGGGGAGGGGCTTCTGTGGGGTATAATGTCGTAGAGTCCACCCTCCAAAGTGGCTGTTTTCTCCAGGGGGACTGATCTCCGTCACCTGTAGATCTGTTCTAATCCTGGGAGATCTCCATGCCTGATCTGGAGGTTGGCAACCCTATTGATACTGCAGACCCTATTCCACTGCTGACTGTTTCATTGTATGAGAACAGGTGCCATGCAGTTAGAAAGCTAGGGTGTGACAGGCAGAGCCTAGTCCGCCACCTTTTTCATATCCCCTGCCCTTGGGCTTCCTCTCTGTGTGTGGTTGGTTCTGCCTCCAACATGGCCATTTTGTCTGTGCATCCCATCACACTCCACCCCCTTAACTGATGCACCACTGCACCCAACTTTCAGTGGCAGGCAGTAAGTATGCTCAGTCCATACTGACGTTTTAGGGCAGGGTGGGGAAGCGGTATATTTTGTAATGTTAAATTTGTGCATGTGTATGTATTTAAGAGTCTCCCAGGTATGCATAAACACATACTTCACCTGGAAGTGACATCATATTGTACAATGCTTCCCTCCCCATGCCCTACCTCGAAATGCTCCCGGAATTGCCTCGCACAGGCCTGTCAACCACAACTAGGAGGGATGACCCGTACAGAGTCTTTATGGCTACTGGTAGAAGTCAAGAATGCCTTTTCCTTCTCTTCTCCAGGGCTTTTCTTGCACCTGGTGTATGCCTCTGACCGCTCCTTTCTGTAGCCCTTGTGTAAACAGATCTTCATAAATGTAATTTTTCATCATGACGGCTGTAAAAGAAGCTTGCTTAGGTGGCTTGCTTTGCATTTGTAACTGGATGATTCTTACACAGCACATGCCACCTGTAGATTTGGTGTCCTCGGGCCAATACTTGTGGGTCCACGGATAAAGATGTGACAGAATGAGGAATGGCTTAAAACCATCTCAATATGAGAAACAACTAAAACGGTCTCTAAGACCTCAGTCTTCGACAAACTAAGGTAATCTGATCTCAGGGCAAGTCCACAAATTACCCATTCCCTAAAGGTCTAAAATATGTTGCAGAATTATCCATTTTATCACTACACTCAGGGCCCAAATGGTGGGTGGTGGAGAAATTATATGTTTGGGGCCAAGACCACCACATGGCATCACATACCAGAAAATCTGTTACATTCCACCCCCACCCCACCCTGCTATCCTACAGGGAGCTCAGGAAAGCGTACATGATTCTTCCTTTCTCATTTTAGCCTCATAAAAACCCTGTAAGGTAGATCAGCCTGGCTGGACCAAGTCACCTAGTCAGCTTTATGGTAGAATCTTTGTCCCACTGTTGGGTTTAACAAGTTAAAACCCTTCAGTAATTACAGCGTTAACTTCCTTTGGTCAACAGGAAGTCACATGTGCTTATTGTGTCCAATCTGTACCTTGTAGGAGGTCTTAGTTAAATGACCAGACACTCAGTGAGAAAAACCCAGGAACCTTGTAGCTTTCTGATTAGAAATCAATGTATTGGCAATTTAGCATCTTGGGGTCTCTTCCTCCCTTTGTCTCTTGGTGAAAAAGAGGCACCATTCTTGTAGTAATCTTCTAGCAGTAATCATGTAGGATCTAATGTCTGTTGGTTTACGTCCTATTTATATTTTCCTCATGTTAGCTCTAGTAAAGTTATAGAACCAATTTAGAGTCCACTGAAACCTTTAAGACGAACAAAGGTTTCATCAAGGTATGAGCTTCAAAGTGCCACTGGACTCTAAACTGGTTCTACTGCTTCAGACCAACATAGAACAGATAAAAGGAAGTACTTCTTCATCCAAAGAGTGATATAACACATGGAATTCACTGCCACAGGAGGTGGCGGCGGCTACAAGCATGGACAGCTTCAAGAGAGAACTGGATAAACATATGGAGCAGAGGTCCATCAGTGGCTATTAGCCACAAGGTATAGATAGGAACTCTCAGTCTGGGGCAAGTGATGCTCTGTATTCTTGGTGCTTGGGGGGGGGGCAACAGTAGGAGGGCTTCTAGTGTCCTGGCCCCACTGCTGGACCTCCTGATGGCACCTGGTATTTTTGCACACTGTGTGACACACGAGAGTGTTGGACTGGATGGGCCATTGGCCCGATCCAGCATTGGCTTCTCTTATGTTCTTATGGCTGACCATCTGGTGGTTTCTAGTAAAGTTATTTTCTTTTTCAAACATACACATGGACTCTGACTATTTCTCATTGCTCTGCTGTTTTTCTCCCTGCTTAAGTATATTTTTCTAAGAATACCTATCACCCACTGTCCCAGCCTTTCACTCTCACAGTGACATCTGAGAGACTGGAATATTGGCATGTAAAGGTGGACAGGTTGCACTGGAAGGCTAGACTAAGAAAATGGCAGTTTTGTGCCCCAAGCATTGGTCATTCTGGGACAAAGAACCTTAAATTTGCTTTGACCTCTGAAACGTCTTTTGTGTCCCTTAGTAGAGGGAATGGACCTGTTAGGTTGCATACAGCTTGCTGATTGTGATACAGAGGCCTGATGGGTTGCAGTCCTTAGTACCAGAAGGACTGTACCAGGCATGATGGTTCTGTCCGAGCAGCATGAAGGGAGTAGTTGGATCTGGCAGAATTCTCCTTTTTATGGCACTCTTAAAGGCACATGTGCCTGACATCCCTGTTGAGGTGTCTGGCAGCTTAAGAATAGTTTTGGAAATAAAGGCACACAACATACCAGTCATGATAGCAGTCTGGGACTCCTTGGCTTATCCTGCTCCACTGAAACCTCATCACTAGCGCTGCCTGTCCCTTCCAAGTTTGGAATTAACCCCTCCTCCACACCCCCACCCACCCACACAAATTCATTATTTCACACCTCCAAGCATCCAGTAGCTTCAAACATCTCAACCCTCCCAAGGCTGTTGACTTATCAAGCCGGTCATCAGATTCCTGAGCAAGACATTTGACAGGGTCATCTCGAGAGTCACGCAGTTCTGAAAAGCGAGCTGATCTGGAATATGTCAGCAGCTGCGGTGGAAATGTTAAGGCCAAGGTTGTGTGTTTTTAAAAGAGAGGGGGAACAAAAGGCAGCTGCCGGGGATGGAATTCTAAGGCCAAGGTTAAACCAAGCAGAGGTTTCTCTTGCAATTGGCCTGTAATTGATATTGATTACAGTAGCTTGAGTCTAGGGTCAAAGTTGGAGAGCTTTCTGACTGAGGAGGCTCTCTTTTTAGGAGTTTAATTGTTCCATCTAGGAGTTGAATCAACATCAGGCTGTGTGATTAATTCCTGGAGCTGGGCTTAATTCTGCTTGAAAGGTTGGCTCCTTTTGATCTAGAGACTGCCCCTCCCCAGTCTTAGGCCCACCTTGTATATGCAGATGAATCACAAATCCAGATCTGTCAGTTACCCAGTCTGCTTCCCTTAAGGGCTCCCCAGATCCTCTATTCATCTTGCCTTAATGCACAGTGGGAACACATTTTGTGCACTTAAGTTAGGTAATTTTTACTATATCTCCAAGTACTTTTCCTTAGTTGCCAAGAAATGCATATTTTAGCTGGGGTTTTTTTAACGATAGTTTAAAAGAATATATATGGTTCTGTAGGTGACTGTATATAAGCCAGTTCTCTGTACAAAGTATGTGTATAGGATTAAGCAGTCTTGCAGCACTGAAGCAGTATATTGCATGCACAGGAGACCAATCCGCTAATTAAAATTGGAAAAGGAAATAGCATGAAGCAGTCATCAGGGCAATTGATCCTGGTTCACAGTTTTGTTTTGGGTTTTTTGCATGGCCTTTTAAGGTTCCCATGGACTCAGAGGTGGATGAAATTTTCTCCCTGAACTAACAGCAGGCTCAAAACAAATGGGTTTCTGTTGCAACCTCTAGTTTGTAGAGGGACTGAATAGAGACATTGCCGTTGTGACTGAGACAAAAAGGCTAACTGATCATTTACTGCAATACTGTCCACAATGTCTGCATCATTTTACAATTCACATCTTCTTTGCCCTCTTGATATCCCTGGAGAAGGCTGTGGCTAATACCATTACTCCCTTTTTATGGATAGGAATTGTAGGCTGCATCTGCACATCTTTTTCACTCCTGCTGCTGCCTTACATTTGAAGAGAATTTATATGATGCAGTGTAAAGTGTGCTGTACTTAGAATGGCGGGAGGCTGTGTTCAAATCCTCACTCTGTCATGATGCTCTCATTGAGCATCCACAGATAAATCAGAATCTTTAATCCTAATTTACTGTGCACAGATAAATGCAGTATATAGTCCAAGAGTAGGATATCCTTCCCCGTATGAACCTGCCTGCCTTGACTAGGGGCAGGGTCTTCCCTGTACTGGCACCCATGTTATATACCATATTTTTTGGACCATAAGACTCACTTTTTCACCCCAAAAAAGTGGCTGGAAAAGTGTGTGCGTCTTATAGAGCGAATGTGGGAAAAAAGAGCCCGTCCAGCGCCAGGAGTGTTCAGGAACCGGAATGACAGGGCCAGGAGTGTTCAGGAACTGGAATGACAGCCCCAGGGTTCAGAATATTTTTTCCCCTGTTTTCCTCCTCTAAAAACTAGGTGCGTCTTATGGTCAGGTGCGTCTTATGGTCCGAAAAATACGGTATATATTGTCTATTTTAGAGATGTTCATCTGGCACCCAGTTTCAGGTGAAAAAATAAACACAAACACTGTAATATCTTATTGCAAGTGCAAATTAATTGACTAACTTCAATATAACAAAATTCATAAAGGATCACAATTGTTTGAAACATTCACAAGCTCCATCAAATAGAAAGTTCAATATGCAATTCCTTTGTTAATTTTACAACAGAAATAATTCTTTCATGGCTTCTCTTATGTTCTTATCATTGTATTCTTACTGATCTAAAGTATTTCTTTGTTAGGTGACTAGGGTATATTTAATATAACAGTGGGGTGTAAATATTTTAAATATGCCCCTTATATACTATATACAGGGATGTTTGGAGGAAAGGTAGGTGCTGACTGTCAGGCCAATCCAGGTTCTCCTGTCTAAAAGCATTAACTTGGATCCATTAATGTGCAAGCAGAAACATAAATGGACCTTGTACAACATCTACTGTTTCCCTTTTTTATATATTCCAGTACCCAGAAATTGGTTGCACAAGGTCTTGCACAATTGGAAACACAAGTGGGATACAAGTTTGACTTAGCGCAAGAGGCTACCACAGTCTTTTTCTTGCATTTCCATTTGTGGAAGCGGAAGACCTTTGGGACAGGCAGAAATTTTGTGCTGAATCCAGCCCATTGATTTCAGTTGACATGGACTGTCTGAAGAAGTGTGCTTTTCACATAAAAGCTTACACTTTGAGTAAAACTTTGTTGGTCTTAAAGGTGCCACTGGTCTCAAACTCTGTTCTGCTGCTTCAGACCAATACTGCTACCCGCCTGAAATTTTCTACATAGGACTGTATATCAATCACTTGTGAAGTTTAATAGCACGTTATCTCACCTTGGTTTTGCCTTCATGGTGCAGTATGTACTGGCACAAAACACTGTGTGTTTGTAGTAAGTAGGTATGAAGTAGGTGAGGCCACAGCCCAATGGCAAAGTGTATGTTTTGCATGCCGAAGATCCCAGGTTCGATCCTGGACATCTCCAGTAAAGGATCTTGGATTTCAGCTGTTGGGGAAGACCTTTTTCATCCTGGAGGGCTGCTTTGACTCAAAGTAGACGGCACTGATCTAGACAGTGCAATGGTCTGATTTAGTATAGGGCAGCTTTTGTTGTTAATATGTGCCACTATTCTGATGGTAATAAAGTTGCATATTCCGCTCTGGTCTCCTTTCTTTCCCAACCTCTTTGCTTTTTCTTGTTTTTCTTAAATACGTTGTAGAAGCAATAGCACATCTATGTGGCAGTGTTGTTCCCATTCACATTTAATCATATTGAAATGGCTAATGACAAGGTGTTAATTTTCCAAAGCACTTGTTGTTTTGTCCTTGAAGGGCTGCTGCTTGTTATCAGAATTTATGATGAAGAATTAAGAAAGTTAATAAGGGCTCAAAGATGACCTTGGGGGGTTACTGTTCCCTGTTTGAGAAGTTGGAAGTAATAACCAAACTGGTCCGTCGCCGTCGCCTTAGTTCCCTTGGTGCTGTTCAGAGCTACCATGGATCTTGTTAACAAGGCAGATTTAGTGCTGAATTGCTCCTGCCAGTGAGAAGGAAGAACTCTGGTGTTCGCCATTATTGCAATCGAGCTGAAGCCAAGGTCAGGTTCCCCCAAAAGGGACTAATACTGAGTTTAGGGTTGCCAACCCCCAAGTTGTGGCTGGACATCAGTTTCCCTGCAAAAAATGGCTACTTTGGAAGGTGGTATCTGTGGCAGGGGCGTCAAACATGTGGCCCGGGGGCCAGATCAGGCCCCCGGAGGGCTTCTATCGGGCCCTCAGTGGAACTGGCTGTCTTCTGCTTCTTCTTCCAGTTCTGCTGCTGCTGCATCATTGTAGGTTTGCAGCTTACCAGATACACACCTGAACAGCAACAGCACAGACATTTTGATGTAATAATTCAGAGCAAGAGGTGTCAGTTATCAGACACTGTTAAATAAGCAAAATATTTCAAGAGTGCTAATGTTTTAAGCATGTTTTTATTTTAAGTTAAAAAAAAGCCCTTTGTGTTTGTGTCCTTTATAAAGTTTATGTCTCCGCTACCTGGCGTTACGTTTTATGACACACATGGCCTGGCCCAACAAGGTCTAATTTATGTCAGATCTGGCCCTCATAACAAATGAGTTTGACACCCCTGGTCTATGGCATTATACCCTGCTGAGGACCTTCCCCATCCTAAATCCCATCCTTCCCAGGCTCCTCCCCAGCCCAGACTTTGGCAGCCCTAGCTGAGCTGCAGGAAACAGAGTAAAGAAGATGGATAAAGCAGTCACAAAATCTAGGCAGCAAGATATATGCACTTTTTTTGCTGCAGTTAAACCCCACCTTTCTCCCCAGTGGGGACCCCCAAGTAGCTTGTGTCCTCCTGTCTTCTGTTTTATTCTCACAACCACCTTGTGAGTGTGGGACTGGCCCAGGTTCATCCACCCAGCTTCCATGGCAGAGTGGGGATTCAAATTTAGATCTCCCAGGTCTTGTCTGATACTCTAACCACTATACCACACTGGAAGGCAGGACGGTATATTTAAAACACTGGCTATAAGCTGCTAACTGGGAGTCACAGGAGCACGATTTAGTGCATCATGGAAGAGGTGTGAGTGGGTCTGAATGAAGGGTTTACGGCTGCAGTTTTTGCCTCCATGGCAGAGCCTGCATGATTTACTTTCCTCCATAGCAAGCAAATGGCATGAAACGCATACTGTGGAGATAGGAAATGGGTGGCACTTTAAGGCACTGCTTGTGTGTGTGTGTGGGGGGGTGTATTCCAGTATCGGGCACTGGAGAGAGGTTTTGCTGTTCTCAACATGTTCTGGGTTGCGTCCCATTTGGTTCTTCTCTCGTAATTTGATGTGGGAGCTTTTAAGAACTGTCTGGATCCTACCGTCTTTATACCATTGCCCCTTTGTATGTATTGCTGCACATTCATCCCTTGCTTGCTTCCAGCCCTGCGCAAGAATGTTGGAATCAGTTTTGGAAGAATGTGTCCAGTGAGATTGGGAACTAGATTCTGTGTGTGTGTGTGTGTGTGTGTGTGTGTGTAAGCTTACAGTTTTGATTCTTCACTCTTGTATAAGGCCTGGGGTTTTTTAATCCTCTGATTTTTTTCCCCCCCTTACCACAGAAGGACATGTCGTTGAAGCCTCAGGAAAGAAAGGAAAAATGGGAAAGACATCCAGGGAAGAAACCTCGAGAATCTGAAAACTGCATGTCAGCTGAGCCCAGTGAAAATGGCCATAACAATGATGCCGGGAGCTCGGGGAGAGAGACAGATCTAGGCAAGGAGAGGGTGAAGAAGAAAATCCTCCTGAAAGTCCACAAGCAGGTAGGGCCGAGACATATCTGCTGCATTTGCTCTGGTCACTATCGAGGTGTTTTTTGCTTACCTTCGGCTTGGGTGTGGCCAAAGAGTCATGACTTTTGGGACGCATCACATTTGGAGAAGTTCGTCCTGTAGCCTGCGCTGATTACTCTAGAGAAGCACTTTACTGTGATGAGTTATGGAACCAGTTTGGTACTTAACAGTTTATCCGTCTTCCTTTTTGTTGCTTTGATTTCGTCAGCATATCAAAGCATATTTGAAACTCTGCACATCTTAGGCTGCAGTCACACACACTAAATAATCCACCTTTGTTGCTTTGATTTCATCAGCATATCAAAACATATTTGAAACTCTGTACATCTTAGGCTGCAGTCACACACACTCAATAATCCACTTTCAGTGCACTTTCCAACTGGATTTTCACTGTGTGAACTGGCAAAAATCCAGTTGGAAAGTGCACTGAAAATGGATTGGAAGTGGATTATTTAGCATGTGTGACCGCAGCCTTAGTCACCTTCAGTGGGTAATGTCTTGTTGGTGACAATTGTGTATGTAGCTTTCTAATTCCCCAGTTTTAAGAATTCCAAAATGCTGAATTACTCTCTGTGGACAACCAGGCTGTAGATAGTTACCAGGGCAACAAAACTGATCCAAACCCTGGGATGGAGAATCAGAGGGGTGGATAAGATGATCGAGCAAAAGCTCTAACAAAGGGTGCCTTGGGGCCAGAATTACCTGGGACTACGTATGCTGTATGCATGAGAAGCAGCCATGGAAGATGTGGGTGGTATGGATTAAATCTGGCATCCAGACTAGCATTAGCCATAATGTGTGTAGACGGAGCTGGTTAGCATGACCGGTGGGATTCCGTGGGCCTGCCAGGTCACTTGGTTCTAGCGGGCTGCCTTCAGAAGTTAGTGCACAGCAAGGGACCTCAGTTGCTGAAGAAGAAGAAGAAAATGTGCTGTTCTTCCTCACCCAGCGTGTGGTAAATTCTGGAATTATGCACACTGTGATCTGACTCGGTCAGTTCTGCTGCTGCTGACGGTCTAGGTCTAGAAGGATACAGCTCTAAGTGCTTGTAGCATGCGCTGTGTGAGTGAGTTGACAAACAAGGATACAGCTCTAAGTGCATGGAGCATGCGCTGTGTGAGTGAGTTGACAAACATGGCCTTAGTATGCTTTGCGTGTTTCACCTCTTCCTGCATGTTGCCAGGCGGCGAATTTAGGACTGGGTGTGTGTGTGTGTGAGAGGCGAGGAGTGGGCTAGGAAATGTGAGAAGCATAAAGATCCGGGCCGTCCCCCACTCTTCTCCTTTCTCCTGCGGCTTCCCCTTGCATTCAAAACTTGACAAGGCATTAACAAACTCCAGCTACGGCTGCAGTCTAGCCTGGCAGTCAAGCACAATGGGGACAGCCCCCAGCAGCCTTTGCTTGAATGAACATGTTTGTTCAAAGCGAAGAAGGTGAAGAGGGAAAGGCAAGGCATCAGGGGGGGCGCCAGGCCATTTATCACTTACAGCTGCTGTTCTGGGATGCTTGTGGGAGGAGGTTGGCACTCAGTCATCAGCTTGATGGCTCTGTGGCTGTAGCAGTGTTTGTCTAGCTATCAGCAAAAGCTTCCCCTCTCTGCTGGTGCTGATGGAGAAACTGCTGCGAACCTGCAGTGAGCGGGTGGGCATTAGGGATGAGCCAACGATCCCTTGTTTTGCTGTTTTTGGTACTGGGTATATATTTTTGCCAATGGTTTCCTTTCTTTGCTTTTCAGCGTTTGTTCAGTTGTTTGTGTTGTACAGGGTTTGGTTTTGTTTTAAACCCGATAAGTAACAGAATGTATATATGCAATTTGTGACTGGCAAAGGGGGCTTTGACTCTCAAAAGCTCATACCCTGAACATCTTATTGGTCTCTAAGGCGCTAACTGCTCTTATGCAAACCAACACAGCTACCATCTGAAACTATACAGAGATATACAGGGATCATTTCGTAGAAAAAGAGGTGCAGGAGCACATTAGCATAACTCATTAGCATAACTTATTTGCATATGCATATGACATCACCGGAATTGTGTCAGAAGGCAACACCCACTGCTCAGGCTCCACGGGACTGTTTTGGATTGCTAGCTATGGGGGGGGGACATGCAGATCTGTCCTCGCAGAGGAGGGAGAGCTTGTACCTGAATAAAACCTGGTCTTAAAGGTGCCACTGGACTGTTTTGGGCTGGTGGGGGGGACTCTGCAACTTCCCTGGCTTCTTCTTGCTCTGACTGAGGGCTGCTGGGAGCAGGGGGCAGGGCTTGTTGCATGTGCCCGCCCCCTGGGCTCTTTACTGCCGGAGTTCCGCTCCTGTGCGCACCTGCAGGAAATGACCCCTGGAGATATATATCACTAATATGTACAACATACATATGCTGCTGGAGTGCCCAAAGAAAGACAAGTGGGTTGTAGATCAAATGGCGTGATGTGGTCCACGGGGTCACGAAGTATACAGAGATATAAATCACTAATATGTACAACATACATATACTGCTGGAGTGCCCAAAGAAAGACAAATAAGTGGGTTCTAGATCAAATGGCGTGATGTGGTCCACAGGGTTGCGAAGAGTCGGACTCGACTGTGCCGACTGAACAACAACAACAAAAGATAATAAAATGAAACCTGAATTCTACCTAGAAGCTAAAATGACTAAACTGAGGCTGTCATACTTCGGTCACATCATGAGAAGACAAGGCTCAGTGGAAAAGGCAATAATGCTAGGTAAGGTTGAGGGCAAGAAAGAGAGGTCCAGCATGAGATGGATTGATTCACAGAATCATAGAATCTTAGAGTTGGGAGGGGCCATACAGGCCATCTAGTCCAACCCCCTGCTCCATGCAGGATCAGCCTACAGCATCCCCGACAAGGGTTTGTCCAGCCGCTGCTTAAAGACTGCCAGGCAGCTGATTCCACTGTTGCACAACTCTTACTTTCAAAAAGCTTTTCCTAATATCCAGCCGGTACCTTCCTGCCCTTAATTTAAACCCGTTATTGCAAGTCCTATCCTCTGCTGCCAAGAGGAACAGCTCCCCGCCCTCGTCTAAGGGACAGCCCTTCAGATACTTCAAGAGAGCAATCCTGTCCCCCCTCAGCCTCCCCTTCTCCAGACTGAACATTCCCAAGTCTCTCAGCCTTTCCTCGTACGGCTTGGTCTCCAGGTCCCTGCCCTGAGCCGGCTCTAGCTGGGAAGGTGGGGTATAAATTTGAATAATAAATAAATTAAATAAATCATCCTCATTGCTCTCCTTTGCACCCACTCCATTCTGTCTACTGCATAAAAGGGAGCCACGGGCCTTCAGTTTGCAAGACCCGAGCATAGCTGTCAATGATAGGGCGATCTGGAGGTCATTAATTCGTAGGGTCATCATGATTTGGAAGCGACTAGATTGCACTTAAAACCAACAGTTCTGATTTATTCATGCACAAATTCCATTGAGTGAAATTGTGTACAATGAAACAGAAAATGGCACGAAAACAAAGACTCACAGCACAGTGCTGATTCATGCATGAAAAAGTGAAATCAAAATGGCGACTTTTCAGGTCAAAACAGCAGGGATAAGAAATCATCCCCACTAGGTTTGGGAAGTGGGGGTAGTGAGGAGAGAGTTTGACTACACATGGTGGGGAAACAACATTAGAATTCTTCATACATTTCATAGCCTTAGCAAGAGGAGCCCTAGAAGTCCATGTTCCCTAATGATTATGTTTGTTGGTCTGTGCCCCTCCCTATTTGGGAATGATTGTATTGCACCAGAATGTCCACTAGGACCAGGATCGCTTGCAGCTTGATGAAGAGCTCAGTGGCAAACACAAGCTTGTGTTGTTGTATGATGTGGTGGAACGGCCCCGAAATGTCCCACAAGAAGGTCGAATCCCTAGCGCTCCATTAGAAGGCAAGTAGTTATGCATATGTTCACAGAGCAAAGCTGGGTCCATGTTAGATGCAAAGTGGGGGGGAATGAGTACCTGGTTCTTCATTTATGCTACTGTGCCGATGTCATTTGCCCAGGGCTGATGAAACATTAGCAACATGGTGACTGGTGGAACCCCTTTCACATACACTTATTTACTTATTATTTAGCATATGTATATTCCACTTTTCTTACCTCTTGGGACCCAACGTTGCTAACAATATGTGGTGTGGGGGGAAAAACAAACCAGAAATGGGGAGGGGGAGGCTTTGAGTGATCAAGCAGGTCTTCTCTTCCAATTGGCTGATCTTCCGTCCAGCTTTAGGCCTGACCGGCAGGCTAAGAATCAGAGGACAAGAGCCCCTTGTCTCCTGCCCAAGGGCTTGTGCCTCTGGGCACAGGAATGTGTAAACCACTGAGCTCGTGAGCCAAGGACAGAGATGGGCAGGAGCAGCCGCTCTTCACCAGCCCTCCCCTGACAGATGGTGGCAGTGACAGCTGCTCCCAGTTTCTGTCACCACTGGAGAAAATGGGGCAGGCAATCGTGGCCCCTGCTTCTGTACCGTGAGCATATTGGGTCAGCATTTACAGGTGGACTCCCTTGCCTTGGAGCCTTGGCAACTGCTTGAGCCCGCTGACTCTAGATACCAGCCCCAAGCTAGCTCATAGAATCATAGAGTGGGAGGGTACCCCCCTGGGTCATCTAGTCCAACCCCCCTGCACAGTGCAGGAAATTCACAAATGCCTCCCCCCCCATTCCACCCCAGTGACACCACACCCCACAAATCCCCCCCCACTCCATTCCCAGAAGATGACAAAAAGCTCAAGGTTTTGAAGTTTCCTCTTATAAAATAGGAAGGTTCTAGTTCTCCCCACCCCCCTTCTGTTTCCGCACTGCCATTCTAACAAGCCCGGCTGAAACGCCTGGGAATTGCTCAGCATTGCCTGTTTGTGCCCTCAAACCAGGCTGCGGCTCTTTTCACTGTAATTTTCCAATAAGCCTTGGAATAATGTGACTGAAATCTATTACGAGCATTCTGTTCTTTCCATTCATAAATTCTCCCTCCCTGCCGTCCATGTTGCATGTCGTGGTACCAGGCCCTCAAAATTGTAAACAGTAGAGATATTTGCAGAAATAGTAGAAATCCCCTATTGGTGGGATTTTAAAATATATACAGAAAAACTATCAGGCTCTTATTGTATTTATGGGATCACTAGGCCCAATCTGAGACTCTTCTCGTGGTTTATTAGGTTTGTAAGGAAATATCTGGAGGTTGCAGGGAAATATTTGGAAGATCCCAGAACTTTACAGGGCATCTGAGATTCTGAGATACCAT
Organism: Gekko japonicus; assembly: GCF_001447785.1. Lineage (NCBI taxonomy): Eukaryota > Metazoa > Chordata > Lepidosauria > Squamata > Gekkonidae > Gekko > Gekko japonicus. Next base: position 338,272 of record NW_015174276.1, read on the forward strand.
GCAACACTGCCTGTGGGTTTGTGAGCCCCTCTTTGCAGCCATCAGGACTAGAAACGTTTTTTTGGTGTTGTTGTTTTTTTAATTATAAAAATGAAAGTTGAGATTTCAGGCAAATAAATCCTACACCTACTGACAGACTGTGGTTTCTTTGTGCTGCAGCAGAATTGTGGCTTACATACCAGCCCGGGGATAATTGCCTGCCCCCCATAATACAGGATTTCTTGTAAATACAGAGTTGCTTTTCTGTATGCCACAGTTTATGTTTATCAGCTGCAGCCTACAGAAAAACAACTCTGCATTTAAAAGAACTCCTGCATTAGTTAAAGAGATGCCAGCTGTTAAAGGTGAAAGAATCTCACCTTCTGTCGGCAAGCTGTCGAATTGAATGTGGAGTCGACACTCCTGTTTTTCAGGAGTAGGTTAATGAATAATGCAAACCCTTGAGGCCATTTCAGGTACAAGTAGGACTGAACCGGTGTGGTGGCTGGACTGGGACCAGGGAAACCCAGGCTGGAATCTGAAGCCTTCCATAAAGCTCATTCGTTTTCTCTCAAACTTGCAGGGTTGTTGTGAAGACAAAAGGGGGAGCTAAGTACACCACTCTTGAGTTCCTTGGAGGAAAGGCAGATTTAAAACACACACACACACACACACACTAAGGCACACAATCCCTTACAACAGGGTTCTCCATCATGATGCCCGCTAGTACTTCCCCGGGAGCCCACCAAGCTTTCCAGAAAGTGGGTGGGGCCGCTGTAAGGCGGGGGGGGGGGGCTTTGTTATTGCCTGACCACGGCTGCTGCGATATGGCTGGAAGATCAGGAGGACTGGTTATCACGTAGGATTGCGGTTCTATTTCCCCTCCAACCTTTCTTTTTATTCCTCTCCTATGATTCTTTATGCATACTTAGGAGGGAGGGCCTGTGTTTGGTTCTTCCTCCCGCAGAAGCTGTTTTGGGGCAGCAGTCAGAATTCCAGAAGTGCCCACCGGCTTGCAAAGGCTGCCTGACTACAACAGATACCTAAAGGTTGCCTCGGTACGACAAATGCCCATTAGTAAGTTAACAAACGATCTTAGAATATTGTAATAATCCAAAGTGAGATGGAGGTGAGCCTTCTTGGTTCAGTATAATGTCCATAGAATTTGCATAGCTGTATGACTTCTGTTGATGACAAAAGAAATGTTTTCATTGTGCCCCTGCTTATACTCGGACATGTTTGTGCGGGGAACAATTACAGCGGCCCTAGGCCCACACTTCCATTATGCAGAATTATGGCTGATGTTAAAATAAATTCAGTTACTTAATTGATCTCACACACACATGTGGTATAGTCTGGCTGTGGCATAGAGACTGGTTAACATGTCACTCCTCTCTACTATGGAAGCTTGTGGATGACCTTAGACCAGTCATACACTCTCAGTCTAAGCTACCTCGCAGGGGTGTTCTATGATTCTACTCTACTTTCTTTCAAGTGAATGGGAGGACTTTTATATAATCGCCCGAGGATCCCCCTCCCCACCTCTCTGGTCTTGGACCAAAGGAATTACCTATGTTTTTCTTTCCTATCAGTGGGTGGGATTTTTATCACAAAAATAGAAGAAGGAGGAAGAGATGGGATTTCTACCCCGCCATTCACTAAGTCTCAGAGCAGCTTATAATCTCCTTTCCCTTCCCCTTCCCACAACAAACACCCTGTGAGGTAGGTGGGGCTGAGAGAGCTCTGACAGAAACTGCTTTTTTTCAATAACAGCTCTTGTCAGAACTACGGCTTGCCCAAGGTCATCCAGCAGCTGCAAGTGGAGGAGTGGGGAATCAAACCCGGTTCTCCCAGTTTAGAGTCTGCACACTTAACCACTGCAGAAGGAAAGGTGGATCCTCCCCCTCCCCCATTGTTCCAATGCAAATCTTCCCTCTCATCATCAGAATTGTCCTCATTACGGATTTCTCGTCTTATTTGGCCCCAATTTTGGCTGGGCGGGGGGAAACTTGCCTTCAGATGTCCTCATTCTGGCAGTGGTTCTGGCAGTGGTTCAGTGTTCTCTTGGTCCAGCCACAAAATGCGTATGGTGGATCGCTGGTTGGAAACCTTCCCTGTTTCCCAATCTCATTGCTAATGGAAAGCTGACTCAAGCTGGGTTTGTGCGTTTGCCAGTTCAGTGTTAAATTTGCCGCCCAAACACAGCCATAGCACACATGCATACACATACACATCAGAGAAGCATCTGGGTTCTCTACTCTGAGGCTTAACATCTAGACACTCTGGGGAGGGAGCTAAGCCGGAAGAAGAACAGCAGCTCACGCTGCAAGATTTCAGCTAGGCATCCCCAGAAGGAGAAAGAGAGGGACAAACAAGGGGCAGTGATTTCCCAGGGACAGGTACCCGGCCATCCGTTGTCAACGGGGACGGTTGGAGAGCATATGTCTTCATTGTTAGTCTTGAACCGAGCCTGGAAGCCGCCGTGCTCCACAGTCACAGATGGCCGTCTCCTGTTCTCTCCTAGTAATCTGCAAGCAAAGAGATTTCACAGCTGCCTAAGAAACCACTGGGGAGTCCCAGCACAAAGTGTCGAAATGGGCAATACAGTATTTAGTCATTAGGCCTGCTCATCTAAAGAACTAAAATAAGGCTCATTTCAATCAATAGCAATCTGTTTGCGCTGTCAGGAACTAATTTAAAAATCTGCTTTAAGTCCCGGTTAGGCATTTTGGTGCCGAAAGCTGAATGCAAAGTGCGGGGGAATCGCCGGGCACAGCACAGCCGTGGCAGCAGGGAAGGGGGGACAAAAACCGCCACCCACGGAAGCCCTGCTAATTTAACAGAATTCATCCTGGTGTGTTAAAGCTTCTTAGATTCAGCCTATCGTATGACTCCACAGTACGCTGGGGGAGGGAGAGAATAGATAAACCAGAGATATTTGGCTTGCTAAATGGTCACTGAATCCTAAACCAAGGCATTTGTTCGAAGGCGTGGAACACCAAAGTGTTCCAGAACTGGTTGGCCCAGAGAGCAAGTGGGCTGTCTTATTCCATGTTGATGCCTCTCCCTAGTGTTCTTTTGGGCCTTGTGCAATCACGTTCCTTATGTTTGGGAGAAGGAAGAGCAGCACAGTTGCTAAGCAACCCCTTCATCTGGGCCTGCTGATGCCTGAGCTGCCTCCTGGCAGGTAAGAAGAGAAAATGGTGTTGTGTAGCCTCCAAAGAGGGAACAGGAACACTCTTGTAACACCCCTGTTCACACACCCCAAGGGTCAATGCCTGAGCCTGCCCCAAGTATTACATGTTTATGAAGGCTTTGTTCCATCTCCTCTATGCTGTCTTTGTTTACTCTGCAACACCTGTTCTCCGGCAGGTTTAAAAGTCTGGAGGATGGTTGTTTAGTTAGCTTAAGGATGTAATAGAAAGCTCTAATTGCTGCGCAACGGATTATCCAGAATTTGTTAATGCACCTCAGCAGCTGCAATATGAAAATTGTCTGGCTGTTCATTGCCTGGTGTTCGTGTGAAAGTGCTGCCACTGAAGTCGATTCTGATGTTCTTGTTCTAGCATGACTTAGTCCTCTCATGGGCCAGCCACCGAACTGAATGGACATAGTGACTGTTTTGTTTGGAAGCACTCCTACATTAAAGTCTCCATGCAATTGGAAAGCTGACCCATTTGGGAATACTCTAGAACAGAGATATCAAACTCATTTATTACGAGGGCCGGATATGTTATAAATGTCACTTCGTTGGGCTGGGCCATGAAACACAAGGTACCAGAGATATAAACTTTATAAAGATGATTTCAGATGCCAAATAGCAGTAACAGGTGTGATTGGATTAGGTGTGATATGCGGAGGGGTAGTAGGCATGGAGATACCAGCAGTGCTAATGAGACAGGAAACCTAGGTCTCAGTCTGGTACAGGAGGATTCAGTCCAGGAGGATGCAAAGAATAAATGGAAATAAGTCTGAAGAAGTGAGCAGTGACTCACGAAAGCACATACCCTACCACAAATTTTGTTAAATATTTAAGGTGCTACTGGACTCTTACTCTTTCTTCTGCTATCAGAAACCACAACATTCAAAAACCAGTGGAGGAACATTTTAACCTTCCAGAACATTCAGTTGCTGACCTAAGTAGCAGTTCTCTTTCAAAGGAATGTCAAAGGGAGATTAGAAAGAGAGACTGCTGAATTGCAACTGATAATGAAGCTCAATACAATGCATCCTTCTGGACTGAACTGAGACCTAGGTTTCTTCTCTCATTACCGATCCCTGCTATTGTCATTTGGCGTCTGAAATCACTTCACTCTCCAACAAGTGCCACGGGACTCTCTCTCTCCCCCTCTCCCTGGTGTCGTCCCCCCCCCAAGAAGTGTGCTTGGACACAAAAGCTCATACCTGGAATAAACCATTGTTGGTCGTCTTAAAAGTGCCATGGGACTCTGTTTTTTTCTCTCTCACACACTCACTCTCCCACTCTTTCTCTCCCCCTCCCTCCCCAGGGGGGGAAGGAGCTCTCAGCCAATCAAGGGAAGGGAGGCTTGGCTTTCTTTCTCTCCTCTGTGAAGGAGAGGCAAAAGGAGCTTCAATGCAGGGAACAGGAAGCAGGAATAGGAAGCAGCAGAGAGTCAGTTGCTCAGAAGCCAGATAGCAGCCCTGCAGAGGCTGGATCCAGCCACTGGGCCGTATATTTGACACCCCTTCTCTAGAAGAAGCTTCTCTTAGATTTTTCAGCTTTCCACAGCCATGGAGGTTTGGACATAAGGGACATTTAAGGTTGTTTGGATATCCACAATTCATGGTGCACATTAGCAGCTGCAGCACATGAGATGGTGGGCTGTACATTGCATAATGCTGAAGCACTTGTGTGCTTACATTGCCACTAAAGATGATCCATGTGCTCTTCCCTCTGAGATTCAAGTTCTGTAGCTCCTGAGGCAGGAGCTCAATTCCAAAGAATGACAACTGTAGCAATCCTAGCTAGAAAATTTTTAAAAGGCTGAAGCTATTTGTGACGGACCATGATTATAAAAAAAAGAAGGGGTCATTGTTCTTGGCTAAATTGGGACAATTGGAATGCGCCATGTTTTTGGAGAAGGTGATTGTAATTACAGATAATGGACCAGGGCTGAGCATTCATTCCCCCAAGGCCTGGCTGGCTCAAGACAAGAACTCTATTTCCACATGGTTTGATTAGAAGGTAAAACTCTGCAAAATGTACAAAGCTCTTCTGCATAACCAAGTTCCAGAAACGATAGTGTATTTCAGTTTTCTCCAGCTCAGAGCTCCTGATTCCTTTTTTTCCTTGTGAAGTCGAGCGACTGGGTGGGAGAGATGGGACAATTTCACGCACCTGTGAAATGCAATTGCCTCCTGCAGCTGTTCTGCTGCAAAGACAACCCATCTGAAAATTGAGCTGTGTATGATGGAAACTGTGTGTGTTGCTGAAGTGGAGACAAGGAGGAGGGGAATGGAATGTTCCTTGTAAATCTGGGAAACAACGTCAAGACCCAACATAAAGAAAAGGAAACAGGGGTGGGGGAAGAGACTGGCTTTTCTGAGGACCCTTCATGCCCCTTGTTGTGCATGAGTTAGAGAGACTGCATCTACATGCAAAGCATGTGCTCTGCCACTCAGATACAGCCCCCCCAACAACATACTTGTGAGGTAGATCAGTTCCAAGTGGGGAACTGAAACTGACCAACCGCCCAGAGGTGCCCTTGCCCTGTGGTGGTATAAGACAACAAATTGTAAAAATCTTTTTATGTACCTCTCCACCAATGTTCCCTCTAAGCTCCACAGTGTTGTGAGCAGAAATTCTGCTTCATGAGCGAAAAAAGCTAATAGCATTAAAGTTATTTTATTTTATTTTATTTTTGCTCTCCCTTCAATAGCATTAAAGTTGTGAGCTAGTCTACATTTGACTATTGCGTAAATTAGTTTTTTAGATTACTTTTGTAACTTTGTAAAAATCTCAGAAAAAAAATATGTTAAATTATATTTAAACTATATTTTAAGAATAATTTAAACGTTATAAGAGAAAACAGAATCAAGTTAAATTTCACCCACCCCTTTCCACTATGTTGGTAGACCTGTCCTCCGGAGAACAGGTCTACTCACCCCTTTCCACAATATTGGAACATATGACAACCAGCAGAACAGGTCATGTATAACAGCGGAACATACCAGCACTGGGGGGGGGGACCTCTTGTAGTCTACTTTGGGTTTTTTTTAGTGAAATATGACAAACCAGCATTACAGGAAGAGGAACATTCACTGTCAGAACCCTGCCTAACCTAAGAAACAGAAAGTTGCTTAAATGTTATCAATCTGGCCAAACTATTTATTTATTCAAATATTTATATCCCACTTTTCCCTGTGACTCATGGCAGCTTACAAATCATACTGAAAAGCATAATAGGGGTGTGCAAAAAAATCATTTCCCCCCTTCCACTGTAGTCTATGGGGACCATTATAATCAATAGGCTGCATAGGCTATAATGGAGAGTCAATCAGGGGGTATCTGGGGCTCTGGAGGGCTGGTTGTTGTTGTTTTTTTAGGTAGAGGCACCAAATTTGTAGCATAGCTGCTGGCACCTCTCCTCCTCTACCACCACCACCAAGTTTCAAAAAGATTCAACCAGAGGGTCCAATTCTATGGGCCCCAGAAGGAGGTGCCTCCATCCTCTGTTGTTTCCAATGGAGGGGGGAAATGCCTTGTGAGCCGAAACATGAATCCCTGTGCTGCCTGTTAAAATTTTGTGTGCCAGCACCCCCTAGTGCAGCTTAGAGGGAACTATGCTCCCCACCCCCAAGCCCAGGTCAGGACAGTATATGTGGGGGGTATCTGACTTCATCCACACAGCCATTCTGTGAAACAGGTTGGGCTGAGACGAGGGGACTTCCGCAAGGTTGCCAGTAGGATTTGAACCCAGATCTCCATTTCCATCGGTGCTATTCGTTTTCTCACTTTGCAGTTGAGCACTAAGGAAACATAGGCCTCATTCAGGTGTGATGAAACACCATTCCTCATCTTTTCTCCAGTTCTGTTTGGAGGGAGGAGAAGAAATATAGACTTGATTCAAACGCAGTTTGCGGTTCCGCTGTGGTGCAGTGGTTAGAGTGCTGGGAGACTGAGGCATGTGTATTTATTTTTATTTGTTTGCTTCATTTATCCCCTGCCTTTCTCTCCAGTGGAGACCCAAATTGGCTTGCATCCTTCTCCTCTCCTCAATTTTATCTTCACAGCAATTCCGTGAGGCTGGTTAGGCTGAGAGTAAAATCTTCCCTGTGCTGTGATCTTGGGCCAGTCTCTCTCTTTTTCTCAGGCTAACCGGGGTGGGTGGTGGTGGGGGGAAGATGTTGAAAGCGATGTTGTATTCCACTGGGGAGAAAACTGGGGTATAAATAGCTAACTTGACTTAAAATTGAATTTGAAAAACTCTGGCTTTTCATGAAAGATTTTAACCGGCCAGACTGAGTTGGTATGCCTAGGGGCCCTCCTGGCTTTACTCATTATGTGAGGAACCCTAAAAATATATATATATTATTCTCCCATAGCATATAACTGGGTGTGTGCATGCAGTGGTTAACAGTTTGGTGTGGTGGTTCAGAGTGGCAGACTCTGATCTGGAGAACTGAGTTCGATTCCCCACTCCTCCACATGAAACCAGCTGGGTGACCTTGGGTCAGTTACAGTTCTCTCAGTCCCCAACCGGGGTGGGTGGTGGTGGGGGGAAGATGTTGAAAGCGATGTTGTATTCCACTGGGGAGAAAACTGGGGTATAAATAGCTAACTTGACTTGAAATTGAATTTGAAAAACTCTGGCTTTTCATGAAAGATTTTAACCGGCCAGACTGAGTTGGTATGCCTAGGGGCCCTCCTGGCTTTACTCATGATGTGAGGAAGCCTAAAACATATATATATTATTCTCCCATAGCATTCTCTCTGTAAGACAGCATGTAACTGGGTGTGTGTGTGCAGTGGTTAACAGTTTGGTGTGGTGGTTCAGAGTGGCAGACTCTGATCTGGAGAACTGAGTTCGATTCCCCACTCCTCCACATGAAACCAGCTGGGTGACCTTGGGTCAGTTACAGTTCTCTCAGTCCCCCCCCAAAAAAAACCCTAGCTCACCACAAAAAGGGCTAGAGCTTCAGCCTGCCAGACAATCTTCGGATCTCCTGGCTATACTACACCCACTCCCATACGATAATTAATTAATTATTATTACCGGGAAGGAGGGGTGCACCTCTGCTAATATATCATGTTTCCTGTCAGCTTTAATTTACTTGGGTTTTGTTGTAAGCCGGTTTGAACAGCATAGTTGAATGGAGTATAGAAACATAAAGTGCCAGTTAACAAATGCAGCCCACCTATACACAAAAGTACAGATTTCTACATGTGTGTGTAGGGATGTGAAGAAAATGTGCTGTTCCCCACAGTTCCACTTGGGTTCCCAACTTGTTAATGAATAACAGAACAATTAAGTTAAGCACTTAGGGAATTCCAGGATAGGGGTCTGTCAGGGGGCAGAACTGATCTAGTCTTCCTTGTTCTAGGTCAAGAGGCATTTGAGAATAAACCTTTTGAATTACTGAACGAACTCTTACCTCTGTGTGTATTTGTGCTTGTGTGTGTGTGTACAGAATGTTCTATTTTGCACAGCTCAAAATGTATATGGCTTTTAATTCCCTGTGACACCCATGGTCGTCTTCTCTGCTACAGAAACATGCCTATTTTTTTTAACGAATTCTTTACCCCAGATCCATCAGTTTCATAACAGGCGAAATGATTTGCCGCGCCCTTGTTCTATCGCATATATTTAAACCCCAAGCTTCCTTTTTAATAAACCTTCTCTGCAGAACATTGTTAACTCCTGTGTCTGCTCATTAACTGATCAATAAGTCTCAAACAGGCCATGGTTGGTTAAATACAGTCTCAGCCCTGGAGCAGATTGTGAGGGAACAAAGCCGGCCTCTCCCTCCCCCCTTCTCCTTAGAGCAGTTCCAGTGTCGATGTGAATGTATCTCATTACAATGACTGCTTTGAAATGAAGAGGCAGAAAATTTTGTTGCTAACAACTTTTATGGCATCAGGCTCCATAAAAAGGTTGTTGTTGGTCATTGCTTACATTGTTATAAAAGAAGAACTAAATGGTTTGTAATTTAGGGAAGCAGATTTAATTACATGAAGTAATTTACAGAAAGCCGTAATTGTATCCCTGTCTCTCTCCTTCTCTTGTGTTTAATTGGCAAAACCAGTACACACGTCCTTCTAGTCCCCCCCCCCCCGCACAGTCTTCAAATTCTTTCTTTCTTTTTTTGGGGGGGGGGTGTACACTAGCAGCAACCCTACATGGTTCCGTTGTGTTCACCTTCATCTTGGATAATAAAGAATTTAAAATAGGTGAAAAGTTAATGCGGACTGGGGGGCCAAACGGTTCTCTAGGCACATATTGGCTTTCTGTTATACGGACCTCTTCACTGGAGAAAATGAAAAAATTAACTTGGTCACAATTGCAAATTTGTTCATGACTGTAAAAAGGACCTTTGAGTTTTCTTAGACTTCAGTTGTGTTGAAAAATCCTGAGCAGAACAACCCAGTTCTTTGAATCTTTGCAACATCCTGATCCGACAGGCAGAAAACCTCTGATTTGGCTTGCTTTGCTTTATTTTTTTCAGTGCCTATTGTCATATGGCATTAGAAAGGTCCCTATATGTTTAAAATTAAGGCACTTAATGTTTACAATAAATCTGTTGTAATTATTTTGTTCTACGCATATAAAAGGGGGCTCTTACGTACCTCACAGAGTGTCTGTTGTGGGGAGGGGAAGGGAAAGGAGTTTGTAAGCTGCTCTAAGACTCCGAGTGAAGGGCGGGGTATAAATCCAATCTCTTCTTCTCCTCTTCCTCTTCTTTTCCTCTTCTCTTCTTTCTCAGCATGTTTGCAGCTCACTCCGCTGGCAGGCTGCGTTTGCCTACCTGCAAGAAGCCGATCTGTTTTAATGTCTTCGTGGTTCATAGCATGTGACTCACAGCCCCATTGGCTTATCTGCTGTGATGTAACAGAAGTGTTAGGTAGCCCTGGGTTAGGCAGCAGAGCACTAAGGAAGCCTGGGGTGACCTAAGGATTTCAGCTTCTAAGGTCTGTGAACAATTCCTGGTAATAACACTGTACAAATATTGTCTGAAAGTCATGAGCTTTCCAGTGTGTTCTCAAATCAGCAAAGGCTTCATAAAAAGTTATGACATTTATGTATGCAAATGTTTCCATGGTAGCTTTCCATGCACTTTTTGTATCTTGTTTATTCTCACAGCTGTGTAGGGTACGTGTTTTTTGGCTTAGAGAGAGCCGTTTGCCTAAAGCCAAACATTTGTTGGATAGGAATTTGAACTTGGGTCTCCCAGATCCATCATTCTGCTGCTACTGCTGCACCCCACCAGCTTGGGCAAGATTTCTGTGGTGTTCTTGACTCTCTCTCTCTCTCTAGCAGAAGAAGAAGATGAGAAGGATTTATACCCCGCCCTTCACTACCCAAAGAAGTCTCAGAGTGGTTTACAATCCCTTTGCCTTCCCCTCCCCACAACAGACACCCCGTGAGGTAGGTGGAGCTGAGAGAGCTCTGAGATAACTGCCCTTGAAAGAACAGCTCTGAAAGAACTTATAACTGACCCAAGGTCACACCAGCAGCTGCATGTGGAGGAGTGGGGAATCAAACCTGGTTTTCCCAGATTAGAGTCCACGCTCCTAACCACTACACCAAACTGGCTGCTGATATGCAAGAGCTGATTGACTTTACATAGCCACAACCCATCTCTGTCCCAAGAAGGGTGGGATTGAGTGGGACTTCATATTGGTGGAAGGATGTTGGTGTTGCTGTCAATGCAGTGCGAACATATGCTACTGAATGAGTCCTGTGAGATACAAAGATCTGGGTGTGTTCTGCAAATGTATCTACCAAAGTAATGCACAAATTGAGTATATTTGCATCATTTATTGCTGTTTGCATAATTGATAGTGCTTTCGCTCACTATGGGTACTGAAGACCAGCCTGCATGATTAAAATCCTATTATGCTCCAGAAATTTTGTGCACTTTGCCCCCAACCTCTGAAGCCTGTCGTCACAGCCATGAGGACTGGAAACTCACTTTAAAAAGCCCTGGGTTTCTCACATTGCTGAATTATCTTTCCAGTACAAAATAATGTGACTGTTCTGCACAGATGCACATAGCCCTACCTATAAGACACTGTTGCATGTGTAGAGGCTTATTGGATCAGGCTTTGACAGAGCTAGATCAACTGCAAAGATTACGATGAAGGATAAAAGAGATTCCATCTTTCCAAGGGTGACTTGCTGGTAATGCCACAAAAAAGGTTGAAGTGAACAGATGCTGCTTCTTCATCGGTCAGCTGCTTGTATGATAGCTTCAGATGGGTAGTTGTGTTACTGTACTATTAGAATAAAACAGTGACAATTTAAAAACTATCAAAATTTATTCTAGCATAAGGTTTTGTGTATTCCCCATTATTATATATGGGTGTGAAAGTTGGACAATGAAGAAAGCTGACAGGAAGAAAGCTGATTTATTTGAAATGTGGAGGAAAGTTTTATGGATACTGTGGACCACCGAAAAGACAAATAAGTGGCTTCTAGACCAAATCAAGCCTGAACTCTCCCTAGAAGCTAAAATGACTCAACTGAGGTGTAACGGACAGTAAATGGCTAATGCTTTAACCTAGTCTAGGAACCTTGAGTGACAAGGGATTCATATGGAATTCTACAGCTGAGAGTGGCAGTTAGGAGTGGCAGTTAAGAATGGCAGTTGACAGTGAAGGGGAGTTTAGCAGGGGGAGAGGGTCAAGAAGGATCCTTTGTTAAGGAAGTGGAACTAGTAGCCCTTCCCTGAAGGAAAAGGGGAGTGATCCCTATCAAGTCTGAGAGAAACAGTGTGTTTGTTTGATCTCTATCAAGTGGTTAAGAAGGGATGCTGGAACTTGTGTGAATGTTCCTGCCTTCGCCAACTTTATCTTTGGTCCATTCTGCATTTGCCTGTCACTCCAGATTTTCTCAGTGTTCGAGTGGAGGCAATTTAAGTCCACAGCAAAACAGCTTCCAAATGACCCAGGGCAACAGCAGGCTGAAACCGGGCTGATCACTGAAGGGAGCTAATGTAATGCAGAATGGGGGGAAGAAAATTAGTGCAGAATGGAGAGAGGAAAACCCTGAATTAAAAAGAAGGTTGAATTTGATTTTAGTGCAGAATTGCTTGGAGGACACCACAGTGAACATGAATTAAAACGAGAGTGCAGAAAAGGGCCTCTGAGACAAAGAAGTTTATGCTTATTTTAGCAGAAATTGCCAAGAAAACCTCCATTTTAAAGACCTGTCTATATAGCTAAACAGCTACTTGGTTGTGACAAACTATCTATTGTTTATATTTATACAAAGTCACCTCATTCCTGTTGCCTGTTCACCTTCTAAATTCTAAACCTGACGCCCACCTGACCATTTCCTCACAAAAGTGAAATAAAGCAGATTAGTTTTGAGTTACCAGCAGCCTCTCATGTGTCATTATCAGACAAAGAAAAAAAGAAGGATTTTAGTCAGTCCCTCAGTTCCCTAGGCTGGGTCAGCATATATCTATATACTTTTAAACAATTCGGAGGGACAGATGGAGAAACAAAGAAGAAAGAAAAGGGGATGCTCAGCCAAGAAGATGATAAAGGAAACCAAATGGGGAATTGTAATATGAGGCTATCGTACTTTGGTCACGTTATAAAAAGACAAGAGTCACTGGAAAAGACAATAATGATAGGAAAAGGGGAAGCAGCAGGAAAAGAGGAAGACATAAAATGAGATGGATTGACTCAATCAAGGAAGCCACAGCCCTCGGTTTGGAAGACCTGAGCAAGGCTGTTAACAACAGGACGTTTTGGAGGACATTAATTCAGAGGGCCACTATAAATCAGAAGCAACTTGACGGCACTTAACACGCACACGCATACGTTTTTGTGAGTCAGAGTTCGCTTTGTCAGAGGCATAGGGGTGTACCCCTCCACCTTTCTGTTGTATTTGTAGACCTGTCCAATGTTTACGCTCATATATATCTGATGAAGTGAGCTGTGACTTACAAAGATTTATGCTGGAATGTAATTTGTTAGTCTTCAAGGTGCCACTGGGCTCCTGTTAGAATGTCTCAGAGCTGCAGCAGCTCAGTGGTAGAACCCTTGTTTTGTGTGCAGAAGTACTAGGTCCAGTCTCTGGAACTCTCAATAAAGGCTCTGAGGTGTAATGGCTCTGTGTGAAATGCTGGGAGCTGCTGCATATTCCAAAGTACTCACCTAGATAGAACAGTGATCTGACTCAGTTGTAAGGCAGTGTCAAATGTTCACATGAACTCCTGTCTGGGAACTGAACTGAGCTCTTTGAAGGATCTCTGGGAATGTAAGTGCTGTGGATAAATCAATAGTAAATAGGATTTTCTACTTCAGTGGGGGGAAGTCATCCAAAACTGGTTAGGTCATGCCTCTGCTTGCTCTGATAGGGCTATGCAAATTTTAGTGCTGTTCCTATTGGAGAGACCTAGGCTTTCATGTCACCAGCTTCCTGATTTGTTTAACTGGAGATGTCAGAGACTGAATCAGGAATAAGCTGACGATCCTCCAGTTTTGGATAGCCCTGCCGCTCTATAGGACGCTGGAACTGAACTGAACTGAGCTCTTTGAAGGATCTCTGGGAATGTAAGCACAGTGGATAAATCAATAGTAAATGGGATTATTTTGTAGTCTCTGCTGCCTGGTGAAGTTTAAAGAACCACAGTTTCCACGATGCAGCTCATGTTACGGAGCAGCAATCACTGAATGGTCTCTTGAGGATGGGAAGCCATCGGGAGGACTACGTGCACTTGCAGCATTAACCTCAGGCGTTCAGAAGCTTTATGTCAACGACAACCACAAATTATGGGATAGGATTAAAAATAATGATAGTGCTCAGGGAGAAAAAAAGAAGAGCCCTGAGGTTTCTTTATTCTCTCATCCTTCTGAGCCTTTCTGCTTACATTCAGCTGTGCAGTGGTTACAAGAGAGCATTAGGAACCAGAATTCTTTAGCCATTGAACTGCCACACATCCATCCACAGCAGTCTTTAAGGTGGAATTCAAACTGTTCTAGCTCATGCTGGATTAAAATGTGTAGTTTGGTGTAGTGGTTAAGTGTGCGGACTCTAATCTGGGAGAACCGGGTTTGATTCCGCACTCCTCCACTTGCACCTACTGATGTGACCTTGGGTCAGTCACAAGCTCTGGCACAGCTGTTCCTGAAAGAGCAGTTTCTGTCAGAGCTCTCTCAGCCCCACCCACCTCACAGGGTGTCTGTTGTGGGGAGAGGAAGAGAAAGGAGTTTGTAAGCCGCTCTGAGACTCCAAGTGAAGGGCGGGGTATAAATCCAATCTCTTCTCTTCTTCTTCTACTTGGAGGAGGAGGAAACATATGGCCTTCGTAGTGCTACCCCCCCTTCCTTCCTTGATGCTGTTGTTATGCTTCCCGATTGCCTAGAGCTGCTTGCTAGGCTCCTGGGAAGTCTTCCCTGCCACCAAGCTGAAGAAGGACTTTAAAATCATCTAGGTATTTATTTACAGTTTATTATTTGTTTATTTATCTGTTCTCTCTGCCCCCGCAAGGGTCAACGAGCTTCAGACGTGGCTCAGAAACAGAAAAGGCACCACAGCAAGTTTAATGCATTCCTGGAGCTGGCGAGCGCATCATGTGCCACGAACAATTAAAACTTGCCTATTTGAACACATTTGGCTCATCAAACAAAAAAACTTTACACAGTGGTCAGGTGGGTTCATAATGGAGATGGGAGTTCTTCAGAGAGAACCTTGGAAAAGGTGGACTCATTCCTGGTAATATCAGTGGTAGACTCTTAAAGCAATTGCTCTTTTCTAACTAGGCATGACATTTGCGCATACTCCAGGCAATGTCTCCAGGCTCTTGCCTATGCTCACTGCCACAGCCTAGAGAGTCAAGAAATTCCTAGAATACCGCTTGACACAGTGATGTCATTTCGAGGTCTTCAGCTGGAAGTAACATCACTGCATCAAGAGAGGTTTGGTGGTCGCCAGCTCTTTTTAACCGATGGTGTTTTGTCTGACTCAGCTGAGTTTGCTCATGGAAGCGAATGAAAGAGGACCTTTTTTTCCACCGTTCAGGATTGCTTGCCCTGCAAAATGCAGCTGGAGGCAATGCTACCACCCCCCCACACACCGCACATGCCCCGTTCCACCTTCCTATTTCTTTTCTCAGCACTGTGATTCTTCATGGAGCCAGTTTTCATACTTCTAACTGGTTGATAGTTTACATAAACTCTTGAGAATAAGTAAGCACATCTCTGGATCTCAAGACAGCTCTCATGTAACAATAAGTACTGGCTTTCTCTTGGCCCTTCAAGCAAAGTTACTTGTCACTACTGAGGTGATGGGGCAGGGAATGCCTTTGGGCCATTCCAGCTCCTGAAACCCTGTTGGCACCCATTCCAGGCTTCCTTCCTCTTTTTTTCTTGCAAGGAAGACAAAGGCCTGGAAGCCTGGCAAAAACCAGCAGGGGTTTGTGGGATGTTCTTCCATATCTGTTTGGCAAGAGGGTCTCTGCAGAGGAGGAAGTCTGTAACTCAAGGCTAAAAAGAGGCCCAGAGAAAAAATGTCAACTTGTGGCCTTTCTGTAAGCTAAAATTCTAGGAGGGTCCTCTTTCCTCCTCTTAAATAGGTTGCATTGGGATTTATTCCCAGTTCTAAAGAAGGACAAATAAGATATTTGTTTCTATTATTTATAGGAGCAATATTTGCTTCCTCTTTTTAAGATTTAAAGAATAGGTAAGGCATTATTTGACAAGATTAATTTCTGTTGGTGGAATGTATTATATAGCAAGAGTGTGAAAGTTTAAAGGCTTTTTTTTAGCGTGGTGTTTAGTTTCCTTTTAGGACAAATGACCCAGGGAAAACGGGTTACTTGACTGAAGGAGATGAGTTGGCAAGATGAGTATACAGTAAGCTGTGCTCAAAGGCAATATACTTTTGATTAACAGCTCGTGGGGACAAACAATACACAATGGCTAATGTCAACATATCCCACTTTTGTGCTGTCCTGAGAGATGGGTGACATGGACCCTTGCTTTGATCCAATGCAACTGCTGGCAAAGCCTTGGGATCTTCACGTCTGTCAATATGTCACATTTTTATCCTTCCTTTCCAAGTAGCTCAGGGTGCTGCATAACGTTCTTTCCACCTCCATTTTATAAAGGTAATAGAAATGTTGTGCCATTGTAACCAACCATACTCTGGAAATTGACCAACTTTCCTTTGTGCCTACTGAAAAAACTTGCATTACACAATCATAGGGCAACAGAAACTGATCCAGTGAGAGAAAATTCCCTTTTACCTCTTTAGTATCACTATTACATTTTTATCCCACACTTTCTCCAAGATGCTCAGAATGGTGTATCTGTTGGACCTCCTGATGGCACTGGTATTTCTGGCCACTGTGTGATACAGAGTGTTGGACTGGATGGGCCTTTGGTCTGATCCAACATTGGCGTCTCTTATGTTCTTATGTTTTTCTCTCCGCCCCATTATCCTCTCAGCAACTATGTGACTGGCTGAGTGCAAATGGCACAAAATCACCCAACAATCTTTATGGCTAAGTGTGAATTTAAATGCAAACCTCCCTGCTGTGAAAGTCCAGCTCTCTAACCACCACACCACCTTGTGACATCATGGCTTTTCTCTATTGCAGAACCCAGGGAGGGAAGCCTAGAACTAGTTTTTTGGTGTTGCAATGAGTGGTATATTTAAGAGTCAGCATAATTATAGATATGCACCATCACGGTTAGACTATTTGGATCTTCTAATGCAATATTTAAAATGCTGGAAGCAAACTTTTGAATGTTTTAGATTTAGGAGATAAGATAAAAAGGAAAAAGTATGTTAACATTGTTAAACTGAGGCTTTCCCTTGTCATGTCAAGTCAAAGAAATAGAAGGTTAATTAATGGAGACATTGTGTTAATTAGTTTACACACAGGCCTGACTGGTAAGGGTTCAAGTTACAGAAAATTCCTCCAGGGACAAAGCAATAAATTAAATGTTATCTTTGGTAGTATAAATATCAAGAGTGAAGACCTGTCTGTGTTCCCAGTGCCTTGTGGGTGACAGACACTGTTCCTCATCAATTATATATTTTTCAAGGGCAAAAAGGTGATTTTTCTTTCTTACGGGCCTTCAGGAACTTCAAAATGCAGAGTGTAAAAAGTCTGACTTAACAGTCAGGTCACAATAAAGTACATGTTTCCATAATATCACCACCTACTTCAAGTGTCCAAGCATTAAATAAAACTAATAGAGACTCTGATCTTCCACAGAAGCTAAGAATAGAGATCCCTAATCGAAACGGTGCTATTGTAATTATCTCTTATTACTGAAATCTTGTGGTTTGGAGACTCTTCCTTTTGGAGCAGTGACCCCTGACATGATAGCTAGCAAATAGCTCCAGAATCAAAATGGGAGACGAGGAGTCTTGTGCAAGGTTGGCCCGACTCATTTCTTCCATTGATTCTGATTATTTTGCCCATTTTGTTACCGGAATCATGAGCCATATGCAGAATCAGAAAGGTTAGCTGCTTGGTGCCTGCATGTCTGGAGCCATATTGCATTGTGTTTTAATGTTTGGGGGCAAAGGACAACTTAGCAGATTTGGCAGCTGCACTCACTGGAGAAGACCCTGAGGCTGGGAAAAACTGAAGGTAAAAGAAGAAGGGGACGGCAAAGGATAAGATGGTTCGACAGTGTTATCGATGCAACGATGCAACGAACATGGAATTAAGCAAACTCCGGAGGACGGCAGAAGACAGCGGGCCTGGCATGATGTGGTCCATGGGGTCACGAAGAGTCGGACTCGACTGTGCAACTGAACAACAACAACAACAAAATTTGCACTTCCTTATGTGTTTTTTGTTTGTAGCATACAAAGAGTTGGGAAATGAAACCAAAAGCCCTTCAGGACCCTGGAAAACCCACCCATGAGCCCAGAACAAAAGTTTGCAGGTTTGGTATACAAATGGGTTATGTTGTTGTTGTTCAGTCGCACAGTCGAGTCATTATACTGCTGTCTAAAGAAGTGAGCTCTGTGTCATGAGAGCTCATGTGGGAATAAATGTTGTTAGTCTCCCCCAAGGAACTCACAGTGTAAAATTTGAGACAGGAAGGCCTTGAACTGAAAATAAAAGCAAAATGCCTACGGATGACCTGGCTGAATTATCATTCTGTCAGCTATACCATTTATATGTGTTTTGCTAGGTGTGCTTGCTCTTCCTATGTTTATCCTGATGTTTTTTGGAGGAACTCAAGACAACATGTTTGGTTGTTGCTCCTCTTTTTGCCCTCACATAAGAAGAGCCCTGCTGGATCAGACCAGTAGTTCATCTAGTCCAGCATCCTGTCTCACACACCGGCCAACCAGTTCTTCTGGATGGCTGAGGCCTTCCCATGATGTTGCCTCCTGTCCTGGCTCTGAGATTCAGAGGATTAGTGCCTCTGAATATGGAGGTTTCCCTCAGTTGCCATGGCTAGCAGCCATTGATAGACTTCTCCTCCATGTATCTATGTAATCCCCTTTTAAAGCTGTTTATTCCTGTGGCCATCACTACATCCTCTGGCAACAAATTCCGTATTTTAATCACTGTCTGTGTAAAGTGGTATTTCCTTTTGTCCATCCGGAACCTACTGCCCATCAGCTTCATTGGGTGCCTTCAAGTTCTAGTATTTGGGGAGGGGGGAAATTATGCACCCCATGCATAATTTTATAAACCTCTATCATGTCCCCCCTTAGTCGTCTGTTTTCTAAAATGGAAAGTCCCACTCTTCAGCCCTTCCTCTTTAGCCCAAACATAGAGTTTGCTTTTTTCACCAGTGCAGCACACTGGGTTGACAACCCTTTCACAACCACCTTGTTGGGTAAAGGTTAGGCTAGGAGATTTTGATTGATCCCCCAGGGTCACCCAGTGAGCTCCATGGCTGGGAGGGTGACGTGTCAAACACAGGTCTCCCAGTACTAGTCTGACCCACTTTCCCTTACACCAGGTTGGTCCCAGTTATTGCTTTGCTCTGGCCGCTCTGCAGTTTTCCTTCAGGGAGTGTTGACTTTAAATATCAGGGTCAAGCAAGGTCCCTTTTTAAAAAAAAATGCTGGCAGCTTGTCTCTGCCACTACAGCCATAGGTAATCTATTTCTTTCTTTCTCCTGGTTGTTAAAAAAAATAATTGGCAGCTGATTCAGTGGGTCGAATAGCTGCACTCCCTCTTTCCAGGCTTGCAGCTGTTTTCAGCCCAGGAAAGGATTCGTTCTTGCTCGCTTCCTTCCTTCCTCCTTTGTATTTCATTTTTCATCCCTACAC
>NW_015174276.1:358211-386206 GCF_001447785.1 Gekko japonicus
GGGGGGGAGGCACAGGGACCTCAGTGGGGTACAATGCTATAGAGTCCACCCTCCAAAACATCCATTTTCTGCAGGGGAACTGATCTCTAGTCTGGAGATGAGCTGTCATTCCAGGAGATCCCTAAGTCTAGGGTTGCCAGACTCCATGTTGGGGCTGCTGATCGCTTGCTGTCACAACTGATTTTCAGGCGGCAGAAATCAGTTCACCTGCAGAAAATGGCCACCTTGATAGGTGGACTCTATGGCATTACGCCCCACTGAAGTCCCTCTCCTCCCCAACCCAGAGCTGCCGACCCTACCCAAGTCCCACCTGGAGTTTGGCATCCCTACTTTTCACCAAGTCTAGTTGGCTGAAAAGCACTCTGAAATGTTTTGGCCTCAGAACAAGGAGGGTGGGGGGAAATTGGCCAGGGCGCAGATCTTGGGATTCCAGGAGGCAGTTAAAGTTTGTTGTGTCCCAGCACGTGCCTAGGAAGGCCCACTCCTGCTCTCCTGCTGGAAGCTAAGCCAGTCTGGGTTTGGCCAGTGCCTGGCTTGGAGGCTGCCTGGGAGAGTCCCCTGTGGTGTTCCAAACCTTGGGTTTAAAGCTTTCCAGTTCTCAGTGTTTCTGGATGAATTAATGTTGTTGTTGTTGTTCAGTCGCACAGTCGAGTCCGACTCTTCGCGACCCTGTGGACCAGATCACGCCAGGCCTTCCTGTCTTCCGCCGTCCTCTGAAGTTTGCTCAATTTCATGTTCATTGCATCGAACCCACACAGCAACTGCAAGACTTCCACAGTAATAGTAGAGCCAAATAGATCATATTTCGTAGTCTTAATAGTTGCAAAAGCTGTACACCAACACACACCAACACCACATACATATATATTTTGTATTGCATTACATATTGATACTTAAAGTTAGAGATGCAGTGATGGCCCATACTGCATGCATTAAAATTCACAATTTGGAGACTCAGTGTGGTATAGCATAGTGGTAAAGGGGCAAATTTTTGTTGTTGTTGTTGTTGTTGTTGTTCAGTCGCACAGTCGAGTCCGACTCTTTGCGACCCCATGGACCAGATCATGCCAGGCCCTCCTGCCTTCCGCTGTCCTCTGAAGCTTGCTCAATTTCATGTTCGTTGAGTCAATGACTCTGTCTAACCATCTCATCCTTTGCCGTCCCCTTCTTCTTTTACCTTCAACATTTCCCAGCATCAGGGTCTTCTCCAGTGAGTGCTCCCTTCTCATTTGGTGGCCAAAGTATTTGAGCTTCAGTTTCATTATCTGGCCTTCCAGGGAACAGTCAGGGTTGATTTCTTTTAGGATTGACTGATTTGATCTTCTTGCAGTCCAAGGGACTCTCAAGAGTCTTCTCCAGCACCATAGTTCAAAAGAATCTATTCTTCGGCGCTCGGCCTTCCTTATAGTCCAACTCTCGCAGCCATACATGAATAAGTCACAAATAAGGAATGAATAAGGAGCTGCGAATAAGGAACCAACTTCAGCCTCCTCCTGGAGATCCTATGCAGGAAGGAAGGAAAGTAGGAAATAAATTAACTAGGGCATCTATGGTGGTAGGAGGAAGCCCACTTTCTAAGGGGGAGAGGTTGTAGTCCAATTATGAAATACATGTTTTGCATGCAGAGATGTTGGCCTGTCTCTGGGTGAAGGATCTCTGGTGGCAGGTTTGGGGGAAGAAAGCAATGCCGGGCTGGCTGGGCCAGTGGCCTGACTTGGTATTAGGACTGCCAACTGCCAGGTGGGGCCTGGAGATCTTCCGGAATTGCAACTGGTCTCCAGACTACAGAGATCAGTTCCCTTAGAGACCACTTTGGAGGATGGGCTCTATGGCATTTCACCCTTTCCAAACCCTCCTTCCCCCAGGCTCCACCCCCGAATCTCCAGGCATGTCCCAGAGTTGGCAGTTCTAACTGGTGTAAAGTAGCTTCATATGTTCTCTCATATTCTCTCTCTCTCTCTCTCTCACACGCACACACACACACACTCTTCATATATGTTCCTTTAAGAGCAGGGAGCGGGGAGACTTGCCACATGTTTCATAAGACAGGAAGCTCTCATTTCCTGCCTCCTCTCCAGCTGATTCTTTCTCTCCCCCATTCAGACCTCAGTTTAAACCATAGAGGTGGGGATTTCCACAAGCATTAAGTGGCAGTGCAAAAAATGTGCCTCAACTTGAGGAAGCAAGGGGAGTTAAGGAAACTGAGGCACTGTGGTTTAGTGTCTAGACATGGTATAGAGGACTTGGACTGGGGAAACCCTAATTCTAATCCCCGCTTACCTCTACAACTCACTGGGTGACCTTGGGCCTGACACTGGGATGGATTCAGACTTTCAGCTCTTGCCAAGTCACTTTTGTCAGAAGAACGGGATGTTTCGGCCTTTCCCTCTCACTGCAGTGCACTGATCTCCCTGAAATGCCACTCCTGTGGGACAGGGGGACCCATAGGAATTTAGGGTTGCCAGCCCCCAGGAACAAGCAGCCAAAAAGGGGGGGGGAGCATTGGCATTAAGGACCCTTAATCCTCCTTGACTGACCATTCTGGCTTAGCATATGCCACCTTTTGAGACTGGGTCCCATTACTGCCATGCTTGAATAAGAATAATTCGAAACGCGGCTTCAGGCATCCGGATTACGCGTCGGCTTTTGATGGCTCAGAGGCTTTTGATGGCTCAGAAAATTTGATGATTGGCACTCCAATTTGGACTTTGATATTGCCTCTATGCTGGAGAAGACTGTGACTGTTTCTATTATGATTTATCATTGCACTTTGGCCCATTGATTTATATCATACTTGTTGTTATGCTTATTTGATTTACATTATACTTGCTGTTATGCTTATTTGATCATTATATATTTTCTTATTTGCTTGTAAGTTATTTTTTGCCAAGTGGTCTTAGGGTTGCCAGCCCCCAGGAACAGGCAGGGGTTCCCCTGCTTTTGGGGCCTCCAATCCACCCGCGGCCAGCTGGAGACCAGTCTCCATGGGGTATAATGGGGAATAGATCTGTGGATATCTGGGGCTCTGTGGGGGCTGTTTTTTGAGCTAGAGGTACCAATTTTTCAGCATAGCTGCTGGTGCCTCCCCTCAAACCCCCCCCCGTGTTTCAAATAGATTGGACTAGAGGGTCCAATTCTATGAGCCCCAAAAGAAGGTGCCATCATCCTCCATTATTTCCAATGGAGGGAAGGCGTTTAAAAGGAATGCTGTCCCTTTAAATGCGACAGCAGCTCACCTGGAACTCACTTTGGAGTTTAATCATGCTTCTTCCCTCCCCTCTCCCAGAGCCTCCTAGTAAGTCCTCCACCAGCTTGTCAGCCTCACCTGGCAACCTTAGTGACTGATAAATGTGAGGCATGTATTGAAATATCCATGGGATGTAGAGTCCTTTTGTACTCGGCAACTGTGCCTCCCAGTGCACTTTACATACAGTGGAGGTGGACAGTGCCGTCAAGTCACACCTGAAGGGTTTTCAAGGCAAGTGATGAACAGAGGTGGTTTGCCATTGCCTGCTTCTGCGTAAGTGACCCTGGACTTCCTTGGTGGTCTCTCATCCAAGTACTAAATGAGCCAACCCCCCTTAGGTTAGCTCCTAAGATATGAGGAGATCAGGCTTGCTTGGGCCATCCAGATCACATATATCATCCTGCCATAATTCTTACAACTCATCTTGGCCAGAGCAAACTTCTTTCCCAGCACATAATAGTCTGAGTGAGATCTTTTAACTCAGGGGTGTCAAACTCATTTGTTATGAGGGCCGGATCTGACATAAATGAGACCTTGCTGGGCTGGGCCATGTGTGTCATAAAATATAATGCCAGGTAGCAGAGATATAAACTTTATAAAGGACACAAACACAAATATTTTATTTATTTGACAGTGTCTGATAACTGACACCTCTTGCTCTGAATTATTGCATCAAAATGTCTGCGCAGTTGCAATCTTGAGTATGCTGTTCAGGTGTGTATCTGTAAGTTGCAAACCTATGAAGGCACAGAGCAGCAGAACTGGAAGAAGAAGCAGAAGACAGCCAGTTCCACTGCGGGCCTGATAGAAGCCCTCCTGGGGCCTGACCTGGCCCCCGGGCCGCATGTCTGACACCCCTGCTTTAACTGGAGCTGCTTGGGGTTGAACCTGGGGCCTTCTGCTCAGAAAGCAAATGCATGTTACATGTTGATTGGCTTAATGGGTATCAGTATGAAGGTGCTTTATCCAGTCATCCCTAAAGGCATCTAATATTTTGTCAGCTATTGGATGGTGAACAGTCTTACCCTTTCAGCTATGGTGAGAGGTATTTCCCAGCCCCTTATTCATGGTGATACTAAGAATTAAACCTGGTACCTTCCTCAAGCAACCCATGTGCTTTACCATTGAGTCATCTGTTAGAGAGAGACATGCACACACCATGTAATTTGCAAGGAATATTTGAGATTTCAGTATGAAGTTGCATTATTCCAAGTCAGTCCAAAGGTCATTCAGTGTGATCTGTGCTGACAGATCGTGATTCTCCGGGGTCTTGGGCAGAGAAGGATCATTCCCAGCATTCGCTGCTAAGGTCCTTTAACTGGAGATGGCGGGAACTGAACTCGAGTCGAGTCGTTCTCTCCTTGAGCCACAGCACCTCCCACTTCTTTGCCCTAAGAGACAGCTTGATAACCTCTGAAGTATGCCAAGTTTTTTTTTGTTTTAAATCGAAATACTCCTGGTTTTAGTTACTGCCTCTCTCTCCAAATGGGGAAATGTTTGGCGGGAAACATTCCAAGCATATAATTTGTGGTATTCCCTCTTTAGCAACTAGCTCTCAGGAAGCTGCAGGCAAATTTTCTCTTGCCTCTAGTCAGGGGAAAGCCCCGATTATCTCTCTGCTTCAGAAACAGTCTCGCACGGCCAGGCAGTTCTGAAGTTCAAAATGGGCATAAAGCTGTTTTGCTATTAAGGGAAAAGCTTCACGAGGCCCATTTTGATAAGGGAAGCACTTTCCAGTGGCTCTGTGAATGGTGATCCAGCCCAGCGGTGCTTTGTGCTTTCTGGGAATACTTTAAAAACCAGTGGTTTTCTCATAATGTCCTCCCAAAGAGAGGTACAGAGAGATGCCAGAGAGGAGGAAGCATTTCCATGATCCCTTCCTGTCAGTGCCTCAGACCAGAAGGCAGAGTGCCAAGATATCAATAGACAATGCTAGGCAAAAAATAGTATTCTTGTTGAATGAGCATAGAAGAAATGAGAAGTTGGGCAGCTCAGACCAGTATTGTGTACTCTGAATTGCAGCAGCTCTCCAGTCTTTGGCCCCGGTCACACAAAAGGTTTGGGGCCGGGAGAGGGACGGATTGGGGGCGCAGCAAACGGGTGCGATCCCACCGCAACATCTGGGAAACGTTGCGCACCCGTCCCCGATCTGGCCCTTCCGGCCGAAAACCCGCATCAAAAATACACCACCTCCAGAGGAGGTCTTACGGAACGGCCGGGGCAAGCGCGGCCGTGGGATCGCCGGCGCGTCCTTTTGCCGGCGCATCCCCGGCTCCTGGCCGAACTACGCATGCTCACACATGCGCAGTTCGGCAGCCTCCCATCGCTTTCTCCCCGGTCTCCCCGGCATCTGATCGTGCTGGGGAGCAATTGCGTGGCAGCTCACAGGATCTGTATGATCATGCTGCCGCGTCTCTATTTTGGTGCAGCTTTCAAAAGCCGCACTTTGCCCGTCCTCCCCCCCCCCCCCCGTGTGGCAGGGACCATTGTAAGGCATCACCTGGGAGGAGGGGGAGGTTGAAGCAGGAGTCCCAGCAGCCAAATTCGAATGTCTTAATTTCTGTGTCACCACAAGCCTGGCAGACTAAGATCTGAGGTCTGGGCTGCAGAACCAGCTCTGCCTGCCCACCTTCAGGGCCAATCCCTTTCTACCCTGGAGAGCTCTAGATTCAAAACTTGTTTGTGAGTCCAAGCAACTCACCTGTGGGGTGTGGAAGTTGCCTAACTTTGCTCCTTTTCCCTTCCTTGGTCTAATGATGGCTTTACACTTCCCAGAGTGTTAACTACATCTCTGCTTCCGGCCTCTGTATCCCACTTGTTGTCACCTAGGCCTCAGCTCCTGCCTGAACTTTCCTTCATACTGGATTGGGGAGCCAGTTTGGTGTAGTGGTTAGGAACACAGACTCTAAACTAGGAGAACCGGGTTTGATTGCCCACTCCTCCACATGCAGCTACTGGCGTGACTTTGGGTAAATCACAGCTCTCTCAGAACTGTTCTGGAATGAACAGTTCTCTCAGAGCTCTCTCAGCCCCACCTACATCACGGGGTGTCTGTTGTGGGGAGGGGAAGGGAAAGGAGATTGTAAGCCACTCTGAGACTCCTTTGGGTAGTGAAGGGCAGGGTATAAATCCAGTCTCTTCTTCTTCTCTTCTCTGGAGCCTGTTTTGTATGCTTAGGCAGAGGGTGTTCCTCACCACTGGCTGTTACCTGAGATCCCTCTGCCTGAATTTCAATCAACAGCTTTTGGTCCACAGCCTGACTGCCTACATATTTAAGTCACCTGTGCTACATGAGAGACAGCATGTGGTTGGAAACAGCATTCCTCTTCTGGTTTTTAAGATCCATTTATAGTTTTCTCTGCTGTATGGGAATTGCTAGCCATATTGGCACATCTGAATGTCTCCAACAACCCTCCAAGTCTATTTGTCATCATCTTTCATCACCATTGCTCTCATGTGTTCCACCATTGCTCACAGAAGCTGCCGTAGCTCCGTTTCCAGGTGCCGGCTGTTGTCACCGGACTGTGCATGCAATGCTCCCTCTAAGCTGTGGAGTCTTGTGAGCAAAAATTCTACTATGTGAGCTACTGGCATTAAAGTTGTGAGCGAGTGATTTGGCTACTGCATAAATTAGTTTGTTCTGGAGCCATCCTTCCTGAGCTAAGACAAAAATGTGTGAGCTGGAGGCTAAAAAACTGTGAGCTAGCTCACACTAACTCAGCTGAGAAGGCGCACTGTGTGCATTTGTCCATACAGCGTGGTGATTCATCATCTCTGCAATCTGTAAAACTGAAGCTGCCTTCTACTGAGCCATAGCATTAGTCTATCAAGTTCAGTATTGTCTGCTCTGACTGGTAGGCAGCTCTCCAGGGTCCCAGGTGGAGGTCTTTCATGTCACATGCTTCCTGATTTGTTTAACTGGAGATGTCAGAGACTGAACCAGGAATAAGGTTGCCAGACCCTCCAGCAATGTTCCCTCTAAGCTGTGGAGTCTCGTGAGTAAAAATTCTACTTTGTGAGCTACTGGCATTAAAGTTGTGAGCAAGCAATTTTGCTCCTGCATAAATTAGTTTGCTCTGGAGCCACCCTTCCTGAGCTGAGACAAAAATGTGTGAGCCAGAGGCTAAAAAACTGTGAGCTAGCTCACACCGACTCAGCTTAGAGGGAACACTGCCCTCCAGTGAAGGCAGGAGTCCCTCGCTTCCAGGCCCCACCTCCCCGTCCATGATCAGCTGGCCTGCAGGGAGGTAACTTACTCCCCAAAAGAGGGAGATCCATCCAACATGCAGCGGCATGTCATCATATCTGGGATGTCGGGGCGACACTCCGGTATTTGGACAAAAACTCTGTGGTAGAAGTCAAATTTACCATACAGTTTTTGCCCCCGATGTCCCAGACGTGATGATGTCATTTCCAGGTCACATGGGCAGTGACGTACAGGAATTTCACATTACCCTTTTAAAGCCAGTTTGAAGCCGGTTTTGATCCGTCATGGAGTAAGCCGTTATAGGGCTGCCATTTCACACATGGCTTTCCCCTTCCAGTAAAGAGCTGGATCTGAAGCGGTTTGCCATTTCAGACTGCACCGCTTTTCCCCGCCGTTTTTCGCCCGTGCGGGCGATCTCTGGCTTTTTTTTTAAAAAAACATTTGCTTTAGAGTGCTGTAGAGCTATAACACAACACTCCAGGCATTCCAATGGGGTTGCTATAACGCTATAAAGCGAATGTTTTTTAAAAAGCCAGAGATCACCCACGTGGATGAAAAACGGTGGGAAAAAGTGCATTGGAACCAGGAGAGGAAACTGAAGACTACTTGGAAGCAGTTGACAGGTAAAACGCTTCAGCCCTGTTTCCTAAACCGGACAGAAGCATTTGTGTGTGAAATTACAAATATATTCCAGTAGGGAACCGGTTCTAAAACGGTTCTGTCTGAAATGACAGACTAGAAACCATTTGGGAACCGTTCCTCTTCCGGATTATATCGTCTGTCTGAAATTCCTCATAGACATTAGCTGGGCCTCCCTGCTGCTCCTAATAAGTCCCCTCCATCCTCTGCTGGTTGCCAGGAGGGAACTAGCAACGCAGCTGGGCTTCCCTGCTGCTCCTAGTAAGTCCCCTCCATCCTCTGCTGGTTGCCAGGAGGGAACTAGCAACCCTAACTAGGAATCAGGTTGCAGATGGTCTACCACTGAGCTATGGGTGCTAAGAGGGTATCTAGGTGAGAAAGTTAACAAAAGGCTTGATTTTAGGCCACTTCTTCTCTTTTTGCTTCATAGCCAACTCATCAAATACAGAGGCTTCATGCCTGTTTTCAGCCACATGTTTGTAGAGAAGTCTCCACCAAAAATACCATAGAGGACCACAAATTGGCTTTCCAGCCTGTCTATCCAAGGCTGGGTTTCAGACATTCCATCATATGTCTGAGTAGTCGTGTGGAGTTGTTGGGGTTTTTTTTTGCCACTGCAGATGAGGAGAACAAATCCCAGCAGCGCTGGACACAGACTTAACTGCACGCTGCTTTTGGTTTCTTGCAAGCTTGTTGGTCTCGACCAGGCAAACAACAGCAGCTTTTGTGGTTTAAGTGGCTTACTATTTATATTTTAAATGCATGCCAGCAGTCCAAGAGTGCCCAGCGGCAGGGTCAACTGATGTTTAAAGGGGAGGCCAAAGACAAACCTTATTGAAGTAGAGGGTGGTTGTAGTTAGCGATCGGCAATCCGTCTTCTGTTCCAGATGTAAACTTGATTGTGAGCAACATCCTCGAATTGAGAGCAGCGGTCCTCAAACACTTGGGGCTCTTCCACATAGTCATTTTTGTCACTCTTTTTCCCTATTGCTTCAGATCCCACCCACCCCCTTTTTCCACATGTGTTTTACTCCCTCTGGGACTACTAGAGAGAGCAAAATACATTGCCCGGGGGGGACGGGACCCTGAAGCAGTCGGGACAAACGAGTGACAAAAATGACAATGCAGAAGAGACCTTGGTGGGAGGAACGCTCACTTTTTACCCCATGTTCTAATTTGGATCACCAATACTTTGGGCGTGTGTCTTCTTGCACTGCAGCTTGGCACAATGGTGCCTCCTCCCATTCACTGAGGCTACCCAAAAGAGCCCAGGCAAAGGCATTATAACAAATAAGTTCTTTGTTCATTTGTAGTGGTTGCTTGGCTTGTTCATTTTCCGTGCTCGAGCCTTGTTTGGAAAAAGGGAAGGCAAGTATATGCAGTGAGCACTCAAAACAGGTGTGTGTGTGTGAAGTTCTGTCAAATCACTCCTGACTTATGGTGACCCTGTGAATTAATGACCTCCAAAATGTCCTATCCTTAGTAGCTTTGCTCAGGTCTTGCAAATGGAGGGCTGGCCGTGGCTTCCTTGGTTAAATCAATACATCTCACATTGGGTCTTCCTCTTTTCCTGCCTCCTTCCCCTTTTCCTAGCATTACTGTCTTTTCCAGCAACTCTTATCTTCTCAGAATGTGACCCAAGTATGATAACCTCAGCTTAGTCCAGGGTGGCCAGACTTGCTTAATGTAACAGCCACACAGAATAAATGTCAGATGTTTGAGAGCCGCAAGATATGAACAAAGATCACACACATGTTTTTATTGAAAAATATGCAAATTTGCATTTAGACTGTGTGAAAGAGCCGCATGCGGCTCTCGAGCTGCAGTTTGGCCACCCCTGGTTTAGTCATTTTAGCTTCTAAGGAGAGTCCAGGCTTGATTTGATCCAGAGGTCACCGTGGTGCCTAGAAGTTTCACTGCAGCATCTAGTACTTTCAGCAATGATTTTATTGTCATAGTGATCCTCGGAAGTACGAAGCTCATTTACCGTTTCACTTCATAATGTTTTGTTGTTATGACATAAAAATGCTCGTCTGTGAAGTTCTTACCTACGCTTGTTTACGCATTAACTTTACATTATTTGGTGATAGGAGATGAATTCCTTTCTTAATGAGCTGCTTTCTGTATTCCCTCCAATATTAAATTAAATACATCTTTCTACAGTAAAAATGAAATTATGAGATAGGCTAGGGTTGGTGGTGGAAAGTGCTGTCAAGTCACAACTAATTTACGGTGACCCTGTAGAGTTTTCAAGGCAAGAGACATTTAGAGGTGGTTTTGTCGTTGCCTGGCTGTCTCTGTGTCATGACCTTGGATTTCCTTGGTGGTCTCCCATCCCAATAGTAACTAGGGCCAACCCTGCTTAGCTTTTGAGATCTGACAGGTCAGGCTAGCCTGGGCTATCGCAGTCATGTGTAGGCTTGGATTGCAGGTTAGCTTTATATTATAGTGATGACAACCAGAGTTAGCCCATATTTATTTATATGCCACAACTTTGAAGAGTTAGGGTTAGGTTTTGTGGTAGCAATAGCTAGAAAATGGGATAATTAACATACAAAAGCCTGAAAGCTGACAAATGAGTCGGTCTCTTATTTTTTTCAGTCTGACTCCTAGAGCCGATGAAAATGCATCAGGTATGTACACAGGTGGGAGCCGTTTTGTACATGATGTGTGTTGAGAAAGTGTGCTGCTGTTTGGGATGTGTAGGGTATGCTGTATTACCAAAGCAGCCATGCGGTGCTCTGTAATATGCCATATGCCGATGTGCCTTGGGCCATGATTCTGAGCATCTGTCAGCATCGGTCAGATCCTGCTACATGTGAGGGGGCACGCCACTGACTGCAAAGATGCAGAAGCAGCATCCGCTACTCAATCCAGTGCCTGTCGTGAAAGGATGATGACTTTCCGTCCAGCTCCCTGTGCAGTCATAAGTACCATTGAGCTTTAACAGTACCAATCATATTTCTCAGTTGGGTTTCAAGCAGCCTCTCTGGTGTTAGCCACCAAAAGCTTTCTCGGGTCTCTAGCACACTGTGTTTTTAATCCTCCAGTGCATGTAGCTGTCACCTCGCGTGTACTGCCAAGCCAGCGAACTCAACTGTACTGGAAATTCTTCAGAGAGCCATTTAAAAATCCCAACTCTTGCAAAAATATCTAAATAACAAATTCCCCAGTTTTCATGTTCACGTTCTTCTTTATCTTTGATGCCTTTAAAAGCTGGTTCTGTGCCACTGAATGATAAATGGCAATTACTGAGATATCAGTCCATCATGTCCTAGCAATTGCCTAATTTGTAATGTATTCATGGCAGCCCCTTTTCTAATGAGCTAATGCATATCCTCTGCTGCACTCTGTCTTGTTGGATCCCCAAAGACTAGGTCCACAACCAGTAACCAAATAATAATACAATTTTTTTGTGTGGAAATTTGATATATCTTAGGGTTTCACTATGTCTCAATCCAGCCTTGCTTGGAGACTATGCATATTTACTCAACAATCTAGGAAATTCAGTATTTACACTGATCAGCTGCTGGCAATTATATTTCCAAAGACAAGTCTCCCCACCCACAACTACCACCCTTTTT
The DNA here is from genome assembly GCF_001447785.1 of Gekko japonicus. Taxonomy (NCBI): domain Eukaryota; kingdom Metazoa; phylum Chordata; class Lepidosauria; order Squamata; family Gekkonidae; genus Gekko; species Gekko japonicus. The sequence goes on from NW_015174276.1 coordinate 369,889, forward strand.
TATCTCAGTAGCCATTGATGTGTCATCAATTCAAAGTCAGTGCTGGAACAAGATAAGTAGTGATGAAGAAAAACTCCCGTGAGCGTGGTGTAACGGGTCACAGTTTTGGCCTGGGACCTTGGAGACCAACCCCAGATGACTAGATACACATAAAACAGCCTCCTACTGAACAAAGTTTGAGTCCAGTGGCACCTTTATGACCAGCTAAGTCTTAGTCCAGTGGCATCAGTAACTACACCAGTGAGTGACTAAACTTTTACTTCTTCACCCAAAAAGTGATTAACACTTGGAATTCACTGCCACAGGAGGTGGCGGCGGCTACAAGCATGGACGGCTTCAAAAGGGAATTAGATAAGCATATGGAGCAGAGGTCCATCAGTGGCTATTAGCCACAAGGTATAGATAGGGGCTCTGGGGCAAGTGATGCTCTGTCATCTTGGTGCTTGGGGGGGTCAACAGTGGGAGGGCTTCTAATGTCCTGGCCCCACTGGTGGACCTCCTGATGGCACTGGTATTTCTGGCCACTGTGTGACACAGAGTGTTGGACGGGATGGGCCTTTGGCCTGATCCAACATTGGCATCTCTTATGTTCTTATGTTCTTATCATAACTGGGATTCTGGCAAATGCCACCTACCTCTCCTAAACGTTTTGGACAAAGTGAAAACCTGCCCATCTGCTCTTGGGTTCTCTGCATGTTACAGAGGGGAATAAGAATTTCTCGCACTGTGCACAAGTGTTCTCAAATCGCCACTTGGAAAGGCTGTTGTGATGCAGGTGGTCAGAATTTATGCCTATGCTCCGGGAGGCTCAAGTTCAAATCCTCACCCTGCCATGAAAGCTTGTTAGGTGACCTTGGGCAAGTCACTTTCCTGTAGCCTATGTTGGTTGTGAGGATAACATAGAGGAAGGGAGAACAACGTTGTAAGCCACTTTGGGTAAAGTAGGGTATATCATCTATGTAAATTTCACAGAATTTTTGCAAGGAAAAAATGGGGGAGGGGAAGCCCTGTATTCTGTCCTGACTTCCTTGGAAGAAGGGGAGGGTAAAATGTACTAGACAGGCAGACTTGCCAGTGTCTGTCTATTAGAGCTGGGGTAATGGCTCAGTGATAAAGCATCTGTTTTACATGCAGAAGGTCCCAGGTTCAATCCCAGGCGCCTCCAGTTTAGAGGATCGGATAGTAAGTGAGGTCAAAGACCTCTATCTGAAAAGCTGGAGAGCTGCTGCCAATCAGAGGAGACAACACTGACCTTGATGGACCAACAGTCTGACTCAGTAGAAGGCTGATTCAGGGGGGTAGCCATGTTGGTCTTAAGCAATAGAACAAAGTTGGGTCCAGTGGCACCTTTAAGTCCAACAAAGTTTAATTCTGGTTACCCCTCATAATCTGAAGCCCTAAAGTGCCTCTTACTTAGATTCAGGTTGGTAGCCGTGTTGGACAGAAGCCTTTTGCTCTGTCGCCATAACGTGCCTTGGAGTAAATTGCCAAATAGCTGTTGGTGGGGGAGGATCCAGATTTGGATCAAGGCCACATCTTGGGGGAGAGGAGATGGGTTTAATCCTTCCCCATGCACATGAAACCTATATCTGCTCTGCTGTGGGAAGCATACAGGTCACTTGCTCATACATTTCCCCCCCTACAAACAAGACAAATAATGCCTCCAAGGAGCCATCTGAGGCCAGGGAGACAACGCAGGCAGAAGGGTTAAACCAGGGATCAGCAGCCTTTTATAATTAAAGAGCTATGTCAACATTCGAAGCCAGAGATCAACAAAGAGCCAATATGAAGAAAGTCCATTTGCCCAGCTGAAAAATGCCACTTAACATTTCTGATGATTGACATATTGATGGATGATAATCCATGAAACTTTTTTCGCAGCCCACACACTGGTAGTTGTGAGTCCTTTCTTAGGGAGTGATGCTCACCGGTTCTCACCATAAGCCATAAATATACACAGGAGCACCGTGCTCGATTGTTTTAGCACACTGCCATAAATGTGTGCATGGTTCACACTTGGACAACTGGCAGCTGTTCAACTCGGTCGTTTTCCCTCTCTCCCTGACCTGGGTAGCCCAGACTGGCCCAATCTCAGCAGATCTCGGAAGCTAAGCTGGGTTGGCCCTGGCTAGTATTTGGATGGGAGACCTCCAAGGAAGTCCAGGGTCACTATGCAAAAGCAGGCCATGGCAAACCACCTCTGAATATCTCTTGCCGTGAATACCCCACAGGGTTGCCATGAGTCAGTGGCAACTTGACAGCACTTTCCACCACCAAAGCATCTCTAAGAAGCCCTGCAGTCCCACGAAAGTCTTTGCCTGCCACTCCTTCAGCTACCGGTTATTTTCATCCCACCTACCTCTCCCTCTAAGCTGTGCAGTCTTGTGAGCAAAAAGTCTACTTTGTGAGGCACTAGCATTAAAGTTGTGAGTGAGCGATTTGGCTATTGCATAAATGAGTTTGCTCTGGGGCCGTCCTTCCTGAGCTAAGGCAAAAATTGTGTGAGCTGGAGGCTAAAAAGCTGTGAGCTAGCTCACACTAACTCAGCTTAGAAGGAACACTGCTGCTGAGCCATATCTGGCTCTAGAGCTACAAGTTGCATACTCCTGCGTCAAAACCTCTTCCCTTCTGCACTGCATCCCTGATCTTATCTACTGTCTCCCCCTCCTAGTAGAGGTACTACTTACCAACAGTAACCACTTGGGAAACTCAGTAACAGAGGTCAAAGTCTCTCAGCTGGTTTGACTCAAAGACCACTTCTGGCCTTTGAAACTTCCTGATGCTTTTTTTTTTTGATGGTCTAAAGGAAAATTAATCTAAATGAGGACCTGGGAGCTGGAAAGAGGGTTGTTACTCTAGGCTAGATAATTTTGCTATCCCCTTCACTCAAGAAAAAAACATCAGACAGTCCAAACTGTGACTTTGTGTGTTTGGGTTAACTTGGAAGTTAATCTCATTTAAACAACAACAAAGAGTCACGCATTCTCCTGTTTTAAATTAAAGCAAAATGGGGTTAATCCGCTTTAGCCTTCCTGTGTGAATGAGATTCCAGTTGCCTTTTCCAAAGAATTTCTGGGCAGGGTGTATCTGCGTATTTAAAAAAGGTTATTTTGTTCTTCCGTCTTGCATCTGCTTTCACACATTATGTTAAGAGGCTCTTTGAAGCAACAAAGGCATGTGAAAAAAACCAGCAAGCGGCTTCATGTAAACCCAAGGAAATCTTTCCCCATATAGACCTCAGAGAGCACTATGGTCGGGGTCGCAATATTGGTTGGTCATTCCAGGCCCCCAGGATGCCAGGCTCACGGCCACCAGGCTGTCAACTAGGAGCCGCCACTCCCATTACCACTACCACCAGTTATTACCATCTGACCATCGAGGTGGATAGGGTCGGTCGGCCCTGGGATAGGGATAGAGCTAGGTCTCCGCAGGTGGACAGAAGGCCGCTGAAGGGGGAAACAGGGGGAAACTGTGATTGTTGTTTAGGCCGCACCATGCAAAACTTAATAAATGGAGATCAGTACCGCGAGCAGTTTAAATGTATGATTGTTTAACTATTTTTAAACTGTTTAAAATGTTTTAATTGTTTTATGTATACCAGGTACGTTGTACCGACTTTGTAAGCCGCCCTGAGCCCGTTCGCGGGGAGGGTGGGGTATAAATATGCTAAAATAAATAATTAATAAGTCCCATAAGAAATTTTGCATCTTGATCTAAATCGTGTTGTTCTTTCTATCAAGTTGTTAAGAATTTATGATCATTCACATATGGAAGTGGTGAGTGGAAACGGAGGGGAGAAACAGGACCAGTGCAAGAAGGTCCCCCCCCCCCAAGTTCAGTCAACTTCAGTATGTCAGGTAGTGATATTAACTGCATACAGCTTATGCCTGGGTCCAGACCAGAAGACGGGATTTTCTTCCCCCTTTTCCTATTAATTTGCCTGTCTGGTCTACTGCAAAGAACACACTTTAGGGCCCCTATTGACATTACTTGGAGGCACTGCAGCTTTCTGTGGTTAGCACTGAGTTCAATTCTTATTCATCCTAAAAAAGCACTCCTGTCAACTACATGATTGGACACAGGAATGTCATATAATACCACTTTGGGCAAAAGGGGGACTAAAAGAGATTCATCGTCGTGTTCGGCAAAATTTTTGTAGATTGACTGGGTGTAGGGGTTAATTCCTCTACTGCTGCAGGGTCTATGAGAACTTCATATCCTATAGTGAAAGAGCTAATCACTACGCCCTTACTTTAAAAACGCAGCATTAGTTAGAGAGGATTCCGACCTCAGGCTATCTGGACAAGTCAGAACGTCTACAAGTGCTGCAGCAGGGTTTCTTCATGACTTGTGAAAGTGATACTCACAGCCCAAGTTGAATCGGAGGGGCTTCACAAGGTGGCACTTTTGCCACACCTGTGTTGCACCTTCTGCAGTTGTTGGGTGCCTTTCTGTGTGGGATCCTTCCCATGTAGCTTCTGACCTTGGTTGTAGGAACAGGCCACTCGGCTGCTTCTATCCTGGCGTGCCAGTACTGTCAGGTGGGCCATTCTCCCTGCTATGTACAAAGAGATGGAAGGAAGTGCATTTTGCTTACAGCAGGTGTGAATTCTGTTTCTTGTGGATGGGACGCCTGTTACCCCATTCAGACCTCTGATTGCCCCAAGGCAGTATCCTGTGGACTCTTAGCAGATCTGAGGAATCCCCCTTGCATGTGCAGAATCTGTAGATGACTCTACTTTGCTCTCTACCCGGCAGGTACAAGACCTAGTTTGCTTACTGGAATCCTAAGATATAATGCTTTGCCCTCTGCCATTTTTGAAGCCAGATATAATTAAAACATGTGAAGGGAATGTGTTTGTAGAAAGGGAGAAGAAACTTTAGAACGTGTGTTTTTTATTGTAGTTATACCAGCACAATAGAGAAATATTTATAAATCCCATTATTAAATGACATCCAGGGCGTAGAAGGGGGACTCTCCTCTCAATTATGTTGGCAGATAAAAATTGGAATATAACTCGTATGGTGGCTAAATTTGGTTGGTTAGCCTATTGTATTAGGAGAGAGTGGAGGGATCATAATTAATTGGTTAAATTGATTTTATCTGATAGGTAATGGAATTTGTAAATACTTTTAATGTTTTAACATTTTAACATACATCATCACATAAGAGATATTATTTTACTCATATTCTGATTGCTGCTATATTAACTGTATTCGCTGCATTATGGTCTTTGACCGCAATAAACTATTTCTGCTGGAAGGAGTGCTACTTAGATATTTTATAGTGTTTTTAAGTTTGCAGAACTCTCCTCGTATGTTATCTTAGTAATCCAAAAGCTCCTTGAAAGAAGGTTGGATCACTATTAGGTAATTACAGTATATTACCAGTTTGGAACTGAAGAGTCTTTTGCTTGCCAAAAGCCACCTAAGTAGTTCCACGACAGAGGCAAGACTGGGGAACTTGAAGGTTCTCTGCTCAGTGTCATGCATTACACAATGATATCGATACACAGGGACTTGTATGGAGGTGGGATCAACACAAACCTGGGGTCTGAGGAAGAACGTTCTGCAAGCTGTGTGCAGCGACTATGCTGTGTTGGAACTGATTCACATAAGGTCTCTTACTGGTGTACCTTTGGGATGCAGGATGTGGGTCTTGTGGTTCACTATGCAGCCTGCCGTAGTGTTTGTGGTTTGCAGTGTAGGTGTGTCAACTATTAAAGCCAGTTTAATCACAAGGGTGAGGTAATCTTTCCTATGGAAACATGGTAAATGAGATACAAGCTTTGGTTACATACACACAAAGCCACCTTCTACTGCATTAGACTGCTGGTCTATAAAAGTCTGTATTGTCCACATTAAGTGGCAGCTACTCTTCAGTGTCTTAGGCAGAGACACCTTTTCCACCGCCTGCTATTTGAGATCCTTCAATGGAAATTCAGCCTGGGTCTTTCAATAACCAAAGGTGTGCTCCACCACAGAGCCTGTCCCCATTAGATTCTTCCAACCCAGATTTTTTAGTGTCAGCATTATTTAGTGCAATGTGGTGGAAAGGCTGGGATGCCCATAAACTGTGCACATTTTGAGTACATAAGTGGGGTGACAGCTGTTGACGGACCAAGATGGTGACCAGGATCACAATTGCATTGACTGTGACTGGTAGTGTTTTTCCAGCACTGGAGTGCCCATGAATTCATAGTATATTTTGCAGACTTTTAATTTTTTTAGATTCTCTAAAGTGCTTCCATGTAGTTTCATGCAACCACTTTGCATGTTTCCCTTTTGTCTGCTTAGACCTCTGGCTGTGAGCCAAGTTACAGAGCAGGTGATCCATTTTGTGGGGTACCTGTCCATCTTCCCCTGTGGATCAATCTGCAGCTTTGGGGTGGGGAGAATTGGTACGTGTGCAAGATTTAATCTCTCCCTCACACAGCTGCTTCTAGCTTTTGTGTTTTGTTTACTGAGTGCTTTGCCCCTGAGAAGGAGAGCCAGTGCTGTGTTGGGTTGATAGACAACCTTTGTGTCTTAGTTTCACTTGTCCCTGAGTATTGCACTCACTGTAACAGGAGGTCGCACTTTTACAGTCTTGCTATGTGTGTCAATTTTGTTGACAATGCCACAGGCCGGTAGAAGGGTCTTTCCAACTCATATTTTGCTGATTCTCATGTACAAACTCTTCATTCTATAATTCCTTGGGAGCCACTGTAAGTCTGAAAACTATACCGAAAGCATACTTTTCTGGAGCATCAGTTCACACAATAGACTTTTGTGAGCAATCTCTGTAGGCAGAGAAGACAAACACCGGAGGGACAAGCTTGATAATCCGTTGCAGTCGAAACAAGGAGGAATCTTGTGGTACCTTAAAGTCTAACACATTTGTTGCGGCACAGGCTTTCATAAATCTGAGCCTGTTTCATGCATCTTAGGAAGCGAACTGTCGCCCACAAATGCATTTGCCACAATACATCTGTTAAGATGCCACAAGAGCCTTTGTTATTGTAAAATGGTGTTGGTTGCAATTAGGGTGGCCTGCTGTGACACGGTTTGAAAGATCACAGCGATAATGGCAAAGTGAAACATTTTTTTAAAAAAACAACCAGGATCTTATTTGCCCTTGAATCCTGCTTAGAATAAAACTCTGCCATTATTCCAACGGTGACTGTATTTTATTTGTAAATGCCGGTCCAAAAATCATCCTGTGTGGCTTCTCCAAGCCCTCAAATTAATAAGCTCTTAATACAAACTGCTAACAGGCAATTCCAAGGCTCAGCCCATGCCAACAGTTTGCCTTGAGATTCAGCAGCTGTTGTTTAGGCGAGCCCTCTGCTTGCTTTTTCCCGTTGCGTCTTAGAACAGCAGGGCAAATTTTGGAACTGTCTTAAGAACTAGAAGTGCCCTTCTTTGTGAAAGAGAGGCAGTGCATATTCTGCCTTTGACTTCACCCATGTGGCCGAGCAGGACTCGGGATTTGGGAGAGACTGCTTTCTAGGATCCAAGATGGAGCAAATAAGGACAATAGGATAATTTTTTCTGTTTGTCTGACATTTGAAACTGATTATTTTGGATTCATTTGTGGATGCTGTTGGTGATTAGGACTCGACTAAGTGGAGGAAGGCAAACTTTATAGTATTGGGTGTTCATCGTGATTGTGAGAGCACAGATTGTGTGGAAGGTTCCTTCTTACTCCTGCTACGTAAGCATTCTGGAGTGAGTAAAACAATGGGTTTGTTGTTGCCTAGATGAAGTCTCCCATTTTCAGTGATGGATGCTGAAACAGCCAGTCTGGATATCTGTGCCTGCATACAGGTTTTTCTAGGCGTGGGCTTGCACCTCTTTGTTGTAATGAGAATCTCTGTCTTCCAAATAAGAGCCAAATCTTGGGTGGGGGAAGAGAGATGCAAGCAGTACACTCTGTGCCAATAACAACAGAAACCCAGACTCTGTGGGTGGCTCCTGGCGCAGCCAAAAGTATGTCATGCTTCTAAAATTCAAAGCCCCACACCAGGCGGTTTACTTCACTTGATTTAATTTTAACCCATACTTGGTCCTCTGTCACAAAGGCATGGATCAGACATGGCAAACCACAGTTTGCTACTACATAAGAAAAGCTTGAAGGAGGTTTAGGCTTGCTCACAGAAACCCTGCTCTACCCCCTCTTCTTTCTTGTATGTGGCAAGACTTACTTCCATTGTTTTGTGCCAAGGCAGCTATAGTTTTCACTGTTCAGAATCCTGACTTTCAGAGGCTTAATCCCTAGTTTGCAAGAAGAGTGCAAACTACAGCTTTTTAGTCCATATCCAGGAAACTAGGGAGCATAAGATGATCCTTGCTGGATCAGACCAAGGGTTGGCTAGCATCCTGTTTTCCAGAGTCACCAGAGAGGTGCCCTGGAATGGCTTACAAGCAAAGGTAATGGAGGCTACAAGCTGTCCCCATTCTGCCTTTCCCACAACCTGGTATTCAGAGGTATACTGCTTCTGAACATTATGGCTAATAGTCATCGATGGGACTTACCCTCCATGGATTTGTCTAATCCCTTTTTAGAGCCAAATAACCTAGTAGCTATTGTTGCATCCTGCGTCAGAGAGTTCCACAAGCCATGTTGCTTGCCACACACGTGGGAGGAGCAGGCTTTGTTCGAGTGAGTCTGAAGGTTCCAGAGGTTCAAATTGTGATTTGCTGTTGTATCTGAGCCATGCCAGAATTGCTGCAGAGGTCGCCCACTAACTGACAGATCCCAGTTTCAAGCAGCGGAGTACAGATCTCAACAAAACGTCTTAAAGAATGGAGTCGTTCCTGGTAGGTGCCAGATTTCTTTCTGCCGCTGGGATGCGTAGCAGACTTGCTGCATGACTCCGTACCCTTTTTCCCCTGAGCTGAAAATAATTCCTTAAGTGCAATTTCATTCCATCAGAAATAATAAACTGATGTATGACAGGCTGCGGGAACTGAGGCACCTGAAAGTAGGGCTCTCATTTTCCTCCTCCACCATTACCTTACACTATCTTCATTTTCCCAAGTGTGGAAGGTTCAAGGCTCAGCACTACCTGAGTTTGGTCTCTTGGACAATGCAAGGGTCTCATGGCAATATTGTAATTGCTTTCTTTACAAGTATATAGGTAGAGCATGAGTAGAGAGCAGCAGGTTAACTAGTATATATCACATCCCCAGAAAGCGAGAGGGGGGAACCTTCCAAGCGCTTCTGCCAACTTGCAGCTCTGTGTTTATCCTTTCTACCACGTTGGTACACTGCCCCCCTTGAACACATGAATACGTGCAGGTGCCTTATACTGAATCAGACCCATGGTCCGTCAGAGTCAGTATACTCTGGCAGCTGCTCTCCAGGGTCTTAGGCAGAGGTCTTTCACATCACCTACAGCCGTACTCTAACTGGAGATGTCCGGAATTGAATCCGGAACCTTCTGCATGTTGAGCAGATGCTCTGTCTCTGAGCGATGATGCCCTTTTTCCGGGGAGCTCAGAGTTGTATACTTTTCCCTTGTTTGTCCAAGGCTGAGTTACTGACTGAAAGTCACTGAGTGAACTTCAGGACAGAGAAGAGATTAGAACCCGGGTCTTAGTATGACATTCCAACCACTGTATCGCATTGGTGCTCTTTACCTGTTCCAAACACAGTGGCTGTTTCCAGCAGTACTCTCAGTACCTTCAAGTTCTTATTCCAGAGCAGAACTACTCCAACTGAGGGTTCTAACGCACAGCCTATTACTTGCGGACAAAACTGCCCACATTTAAACAATAAATATACCTTTGACAATGCTGCGTGTATCTATTATATATGCAGGAATTATTTCCTAGCGCTGCAGACTATCATGCATCAAACTCTCATTTTATTCATTTTGAGTGAGTAAAACTGATCTTAGAAAGTTTCTCTCATTCCAAAAGAGAAAATATTTCACAGGGCTTCCTGCCCACCCAGGGATCTCCATAACTTCCATGGAAATAGTTTCAGAGTATAGCCTTCTTTTGGAAAAACTGAACAAAAATCCGAGGCGGGCAGGGCAGACTCTATTCTTCAGTTTTTTCTTTGCTTTTTTCCCCTGGACCATCTCATCTGTAAGCATGCTCTCTCCTCCCTGAAACACTTGGCTTTGTTTTCACACATTTTAGTTTTGAAACATTTGGCCTCTTTTCCTTCTTGCTTCCTGACCCAGCTAAAAGCTTGAAAATAAAATTGGTTGTTAAAGGTGAAAGTTTAAAATACACCATAACTGTCCAAAGTTATTGCTAATAAATTTTACATTAGAACATTTAAAGCTTTATATTTCTGGCACAAGGTTTAAAATAGCCCGCATAAGCATGGACGTACAGTTTCTTAACCTTCTCCCCATCTCCACTGAGCCACTCTGAGCAATTTTTTGGCAACGGTGAACTAAAATGCATGCATTCCTCACTTGGCAACTACTCTATCAAGTGATGACTTGCGCATGAGACAGCTGCCCTAGATCCAGCATCAGGCAGAGCATTCACATCAACCTGTCCTGATCTCAGACACTATTTTTCAGCAGAGGCGGCTGTGAGTCATGCAGCGGACAAGATAAACGTGCTTCAGCCCCCAGGCTACCAGTTTCTGATCATGACTACATGGAAAGAAAGGACAAAGAAATTGGATTTGAGAGGGCTCTGTCCATATTTACCTGTTTGTTATATTTACTAGCCATGCTTTAATTCCTTTCTTTCCATTTTAGAAGCCTTTGCAAGTGTTCCATAAGCCGCAGGAACTGTTTTGGCTACCAGTTACTTTCCAAACAAGACTAAAAGTGCTGGAAGAATGTTGATTTCCATAGGAAACTCCTTGCCTCTCTTAAGACCATCAGGGAAGGCTTATTTCCCAGTGACGGTCTGGCGCTCTCATACTCGAACCCAGGGGTCATTTCATAGAAAAAGAGGTGCAGGAGCTCATTAGCACACCTCATTAGCATAACTTATTTGCATATGCCACACCCCCTGACATCACCGGGAGTGTGTCAGAAGGCAACACCCACCGCTCAGGCTCCACTGAACTGTTTTCGATTGCTAACTATTGGGGGGGGGAATGTGCAGATCGATCCTTGCAGAGGAGGGAGAGCTTGTACCTGAATAAAACGTGGTCTTAAAGGTACCACTGGACTGGTTGGGCCGGGGGGGCCGGGGGGGGGGGCTCTGCAACTTACCTGGCTGCTTCTTGCTCTGACTGAGGGCTGCTGGGAGCAGGGGGTGGGGCTTGTTGCATGTGCCTGCTACCTGGGCTCTTTACTGCCGGAGCTCCGCTCCTGTGCGCTCCTGCAGGAAATGACCCCTGCTCCAGCCTCCCCTTTTATTCCTACGTATCTCCTCCACCCAGGGGGCTGGTGGAAATTACTGTCGTCCTGGATTTAGTGCTATCTTTCTGACTGTTTTTAAGTATTTTAATGCTGTTTTAATGCAATTATATTGTATTTATCTTTGATGTAAGCCACCCTGAGCCCCGATAGCAGGGGAAGGTGGTCGATAAATCAAATACAATAAATAAATAATAAAATTATAGCTATTAGCCTTGCTAAGTAAATAGAAACTTCATGTTCCAGAGGCAGTGAAGCTTTGAAATTGTTGCTAGGGTCAGCCGTGAAAGAGGGGTTTTGTGCCTTGCCGGTGGTCTATAGTTGAACACGGTGGGAAGGAGGATGCTGGGATAGATCCAACAAAGGCTGCTGCTAGGGTCTTCGTGTGCCTGCTGTTATTAGGTTGCTATTGGTGTGGGATAAGGCTCTTTTCTATGTTGGCTCCTTGCACGTGGCACCTTCTCCCAAGAGAAGCTCACCACGTTCAATGTCATGGTGTTTTGGAAAGATAAGCAGAAACCTTTGGTGCAAGCTGAGTTGGGACTAATAATTTGACTGTTATAACTAGATAAGTATTTAGGCAGGTGCACTACATACTTCTGCCCTGACTTGGATAGCCCGGGATAACCTGATCCTGCCAGAACTCGAAAACTAAGCAGGGTCAGCCCTGGTCAGTATTTGGATGGGAGACCACCAAGGAAGACCGGAGCTGGTATACAGAGGCAGGTGATGGCAAACCACCTCTGAACATCTCTTGCCTTGAAAACCCTATGGCGTTGTCATAAGTTGGTTGCAACTTGACAGCAAAAATATATATACATTCTTGTAGTTGTAACTTGCTTTGCATTCATGGTTTTGAAAGAGAAGTAGGGTATCAGTTATAAAATTAGATGTGTCTCAGAGAAGCAGGGTATCCGTTACAAAATTAGATGTGTCTCAAGAGCATGACAATTGATTAACTTGCGTATTGCATACGGTTAACATCTGGGAGTTAAAAATGATTTCTGTCATTTGCACAATGTAGCAGTTCTGCAAATGTAGGCATGTAGAATATATTTAGAATGGTCGGGGGACTGAGAGAGAGCTGGCTTGTATAGGTGTCCCAGTGCTCTTCTCAGTAGCATCAGCATACTCTTATCCTGTGTTCTGCTCCCAGGTGACCAATTTAAAATGGCAGTATCACCTTGATCAGGGTTCTGAGGACAACACAGTGACATTTCCACCACCTCTTTGGCCTTGTCGTCTTTTCCCTGTCCCTTCTGAATGAGCCAATGTCACATGTATTGAATTCCCCCCCCCATTGGTCTCTGAAATGTCGTTTTCATGAATTCCTTCTGTATTTGTGGCTCCTGATGACCTTGGTGGATCAATGAGCCTTAAAGGCAAAGCTGTCTTCTGTGCATTCCAATTTGCAAGACTAACATATCTTCTAAAAGGTGCAGGGGTGCGGAGGCCACATGATATCAGAGGCGGTTTCTTGTATTTTACCACTGCCTTGTCTCACATGTCAATAATGGAGTGCATGCCAACCTGCAGAGATTTCCCTGGGACCAAGCAAATAACCCGGGCCTGCTTGGCCACGCTCCATGCCTCCCTTGCAATCATTCAGTGTTATCTGTATTGGCTTAACTAAATATTTGTGGCACAGAAAGCAAGCAGACAAAGGCCTGCGAGCGACAAGAACAGCAAAATGGAAGTGGTGTTTGCAGAAAAGCAAGAAGCTCTGAAACCGAAAGGAACGCAACTGTGGGCACTTGTTTGCCTGGAGGAATTGCATGGAAAGGAAAAACTAGCTAAACTGCCCCAGGAGGGAAAAGCGTATAACGAATAACTCCTATGGGATGGAGGCTGAAGGCAGAACATGTTCCTTTGAATAAAGCATCTTGCTAAGACATCTGAAGAGGTCGTTCTTTTCTCTTTTTTTTTGAAGGCAACAGAAAATTTGTTATGCAAAGAAAAAAAAAAGGCAGTTCAGTGCAGGTGAATAGTAACTCAGTAGAGATGTCAATGTATTGGATGCAGCCAGCTTTTCCACTGATGAGGAGTAGGGGGGGGGTTCTCTAACCACCAGAATGCCCACGCTGGGGATCATGTGGGACCAGCATGAATAAAAGCCATGTGGGACAGGGGCTGCAGTAAGGAGGGGAATTAGGTGAGATTAAGTGAAAAAATGGCTAGATCCAGCCAGGGCTCTTTTTGTAGAAAAAGCCCAGCAGGAACTCATTAGCATAATAGGCCACACCCAACAGCAGGAACTCATTAGCATATTGGGCCACACCCCTGATAGCACAGCTCATTAGCACATTAGGCCACACCCCCATGTTACCAGAAGTGTGGTTATCCAGCCACACCCACCTTTTGCTTCTTATTCTGTTTACCTTGTTTGTTGTCAAAACCCAGGGCTTTTTTGTAGCAGGAACTCCTTTGCATGTTAGGCCACACACCCCTAATGTAGCCAATCCTAATGAGTTTCTGCTGTTGGGTGTGGCCTATTATGCTAATGAGTTCCTGCTGGGCGTGGCCAACTTGGGAGCCAGCCGGAACTCCGTTCCTGTGCGTTCCTGCCCCAAAATAGCCCTTGATCCAGCCAAATACGCTTTACTTGCCCAAGTGAAAAGGGCCTCACATGGTAGGGTTTTCAGAAAGAGCCTGGCCAGAGGGAGGGTTGGGGAGTGTTGGGTTTTTAAACTGTAATTCAGCAGAGTTAAAAATAGCCTAGCAATGCCAGAGTAAAATAATCAGACTCAGAGTCCATGTGTGTCTAAAATAGAAAAGTTTTACTACATTCTAGCATAGGGAAAGGTAACTGGGAGGAAAATAACAACACAGCTAAACAGCTACATCCTCACTCTACAAAAGACGAGACTAGAAGAACTTGCAATGGCTACTCTCACTCGCTTCTTGTGGAACAGAACAAAGACGGGAAGAGGAGCCATAAAATGCTAAAACCTCGTTGCTTCCAAGCAAACTCTTAGATCAGGTATAGTTTTCCCGGGCTTGCTGTTCTAAACTAGCATTGGCTTATACAAAAGCATGTGATTTCCTGTGACAACACAAACAGTATACTGAGTGTTTTTATTTTGTAACACCCAACAGGGAGCAGAGACGGAGGGGGGAGCTTGTGTCATTTCTGGGTACAACAGGAAGTGATGGTGGGTAGTTTTAGGAATTGCTAGAAACTCTATGGGGAATTGTCATAGAGTTCCTGGAAATTCCTAGAACTTACTCATTGTCATTTCCAGGTTGTACACAGAAGAGATTTACCAGCACAGGGGATGCTGGAGTGTTGTTGTTGTTGTTAATTCCTCTCAGTAGGAGGCCTGACAACCCTATCACATAGTTATTTTGTTTGTCCCATTCTGGCAATTCTCCTAGGTTTTTCTGAATTACTAATATTACCATAAATGAAAAAAAGTCTTGTGACACCATAAGGATAGATGTGTTTATTGTGGCATAAGCTTTCTTGGACTAGAGCGTGTGCTATACAGTGTGTTATATAGAAGGAAAAAAATGGTAGCTATCAGTTGCAGTTAACAGGGTCAATAGGCCATGAAATGCAAGAAGTACAGGGTTTGATATTTCATGTAAAATTTAGATGTATTCAAGAAAATCTCAGTGACCGTTCATGATAACCATCACTGGGGATAATACAGTCTCCCTAGTTCAGTTCAGCCGATTAATGCCTGTAGTAGATGAGAAATGCTTGGTCTTTACTCAAGCCCTGGGAAATGCAATCGTATTTCTTGATAAATGCTAATGCAGCGGTTTTGGTCTCCCTTGGAAATTATTATGTAGAAGAATAGTGACTTATAGGTCAGCAATAGTCCTGGGAGACTGAAACATTCTCTCACTGATTTCTGAATGCTGTCCTTTTTTAGTGTCACATTTACGCCCATTTGTTCTTTTTCATGGACACTTGCCTGCAATTGCACAGTTT
Organism: Gekko japonicus; assembly: GCF_001447785.1. Lineage (NCBI taxonomy): Eukaryota > Metazoa > Chordata > Lepidosauria > Squamata > Gekkonidae > Gekko > Gekko japonicus. The sequence continues at coordinate 385,147 of NW_015174276.1, forward strand.
GCTTGTCGTTCCCTTACTGTTACTGGAAAGATTCAGGTGAGTAGCCGTGTTGGTCTGAAGCGATAGATATCTGAAGAAGTGTGCATGCACATGAAAGTTTATACCCAGCATTATACCCAGCATTGTTGGCCTTAAAGGTGCCAACGGACTCAAACTTTGCTCTGTTGCTGAAAAGGCAAGTCTAGCCTGGTCAGGTTCTGTTTGGAACAGAACTTCTGCCTGGGAGTAGCTTCACTGCTGTGCTGTTTTAAATGACAGAGAAATTCCTCGTCTTTAGAGGAGACTCTGTTAATGGTGTAATTACCTGGAACTTTATTTTCCAAGCAAGATAGTATTACCTCTACTGCTTCTTGCATGGGTCAGCTTTTTAAAGAAATTTCTCTGCTGTGCAAAGCATAGTGGCTGTGTATGGCTTTCTGGCTCATCCATCCTGCCTCTGCAGCCTTATCTTAAAGCAGCTGGAGGATTACGGAATTCCAGTTATGGAACAGGTTCCCCAGAGAGGCTTGCCTGGAACACGTCTCTCCAGCTTTTGTTGCCAGGTCAGGACCTTTCTATTCTCCCGGGCTTTTAACTTTTAATTTTTAATGCTTAACTCTGTCATGATAGCCTGAAGAGGGATACTTAGCTGTAGTGGCTCTTGTACTGGGCTGCTTATGTGATATTGAGCGTATTCTTACAGATAGATATCTCTATTGATTATATATAAATATAAAAGATATCTATCCTGATATGTAAGTATAGATCGATATGCATACTGTCTAGCTTTTAGCGCACAGAAATTGTCCAGATTAAAAGCAAAGGGTTAAATGTGTACATAAGCAAGAGGAGGGGTGCAGTGCTCCCTCTAAGCTGTGGAGTCGTGGGCACTCCATGAAACTGCAGAGCGGTCGGGTTAGAACGGATAAAAGGAAGTACTTCTTCACCCAAAGAGTGATTAACACATGGAATTCACTGCCACAGGAAGTGGTGGGTGCTACAAGCATGGACGGCTTCAAAAGGGAATTAGATAAGCATATGGAGCAGAGGTCCATCAGTGGCTATTAGCCACAAGGTATAG
>NW_015174276.1:386336-386648 GCF_001447785.1 Gekko japonicus
CCTTTGTGAGCTGCTGGCATTAAAGTTGTGAGCAGGCAATTTGGCTACTGCAAAAATCAGTTTGCTCTGGAGCCCTCCTTCCTGAGCTGAGACAAAAATGTGTGAGCTGGTGGCTAAAAAACTGAGAGCTAGCTCACACTAACTCAGCTTAGAGGGAACACTGGAGGGGTGCTGTCTTTGCCCATGTTTTTCCTTTGTATTGCCCAAGAGTCAGGCAGACATGCAAGAACCCAGAATACAGTTTAGCACAAAGCGTTCATGTTGTTGTTCAGACGCACAGTCGAGTCCGACTCTTTGCGACCCCATGGACCA
>NW_015174276.1:387086-414997 GCF_001447785.1 Gekko japonicus
CCGCTTGTGATTTATCCAGGCCAGCATTTCGCATGATGTACTCTGCATATATATTAAATAAGCAAGGTGACAATATACATCCTTGTCGTACTCCTTTTCCTATGCTGAACCAATCAGTTCGCCAGTCTTCTCCAGCACCATAGCTAATCGTTCTAGCTCCTGTACCCGAAATAATTTTGCAAAAGGGAGAATCGGAATGTTTTACTTTTTTCTCTGTCGGAGCACTGTAGATGACAGGTGCAGCATCAGCTTCCATTCAGCTGTGGAAAGCATGGGAGTCATGCTGTGAATGACTTCCAAAGGCCCACATCTGGGACACAGCAACAGTTTGAAGTTTCCATTTGTAGCTGGCTCAGCTGAGAATCTGTGCAGGGTCAGGAGGACCCAACAGCAGACAGGATCCAGTCAATAGGAGGTCAAGGTTCCTGCAGTTGGATATCTATCCTCAGGGTAACGCAGTGAGAGACAGGTCTGTTGTAGACAGCTGAGAGTGGCATTTGAAGTTTGGGCAAAACTTTCAAGGACTGCAGACATTGTTGTTAACAGGCAAACTCAAGGCCCACTGGCGCATGAGGTTTCATAGATAGCAGCCAGCTTCATCAGGTGGTAGGAACTGAACGGGGGGGGGGAATAACGATAAAGAAAATGAGGAAACAGAAATGACATGTGAGGAGGAGGTGTGTGTAAATATATATGCACACAGTCGGCTTAAGCAAAAAGGAAATTAATAAAGATGAGGCCTGAAGATAACAAATAATGCACCTGGATTGTAAGGCATGGGAAACAACGCGTCCGTGTTTGCTAGAGCATCAAAGCATGCAGTTGTATTGAACAAAGAGATTTTGGTGTAGAGATGGCAGTGATGAAACTTCAGGTTCCCATTGACTGAGCTGGTGTGGTATGGAATGATCATGACATTCTCCCTGATGGTAACATTTTTGGGGGGAGCAGGGGATTATTGTGGTACTCCAGCACTGTGAGTTTAAATGAAAGGTCACTTTTGCCGGAGGGGGGTGGGGACCTCCCATTCTTAATTGCTACAAGGAAACTAAGAAGAAAAGTTAAGAAGACTCTTCTTTTTGCCATCAAGTCACACCGGATTTATGACAACCCTGTAGGTTTTTCAAGGCAAGAGATATTCAGAGGTGGTTTGTCATTGCCTGCCTCTGTGTCGTGGCTCTTGACTTCCTTGGTGGTCTCCTGTCCAAATGGTGGTCCAGGGCTGACTCTGCTTAGCTTACAAGACCTGGGCATAAGGACCAAACTGGAATGTAGGGAAGCTTGAGGCAAGGGCCTGTGACTCAGTGGCAGAGCATCCGTTTTCCATGCAGAAGGTCCCAGGTTTAGTCCCTGGCATCTCCTGTTCAAAGGATCAGGCTGAAGGTGATGTGAAAGACCTCCACTTTGAGACCCTGGAGAGAGACACTGAGTCTGATTGACTCATTGTAAGGCCAGCTTCCTATGTTCAAGCTTAAGAGCTGAGGAAAGAGGATAGAGGCAGCCGTGCTAAACAGGTACAGGCGCTAGCAAAGAGAGAGGAAGGGCAGATAAGAGAGAGCAGAACAGCACAAAGACTGACAAGCAGAGAGCTGTGAGGTTAGTGGTTGGTGGAGGACATAGAGCTGGCCACGGAGAAAGTTGGGTTGGCATAAAACCTCACACAGACCACCCAAGAGGCTGGGAACTGATGGCAAGGAAGCCAAAACGTTATAATATTTTTATTCATTGTCTATTGAGCTTACCTTTCCTCCAAAGAGGTCCAAGTCTCCCCCTTCTCCATTTTATCCTTTCCAGGTCAGGGCAGAGCTGGGCATACATGAGAGGTTTTCATGCTTTTAAGAGATGATGAGATCCTCCTGAGGTGGCAGGACAGCCAGTTTTAGACGGAAGTGCAGATTAAATCTTAGACCCGGGTGCAGAGGGATTTGACAGGTTGCCTGCCATACCCCATACCTGCAGGGCTGAGTCCTGCAAGTCCTGTTCACTAATTTGAATGAGTGTAACCAGTAACACTTGCCATGAAAGCAAGGCAGCGGAAAGCAGGGGCAAGGTGAACATCTTTCTTATTTCAGGTCACTAGAGAACTCTGGGCATCCTGTCTGCTGCTCTACCCAAAGCATCGCAAGTTGTTTTTTTTAAATGGGCTTTCTTCTTTTTAATTAAAGCAAATTAAATTCTCATTTGGGTGTGTAGTTTAGATTGCGTTTTATACTGGTTTATATCCACCTTATTCTTCCATGAGCTATACTAAATCACACTAAACCTCTTTTAATCCAACGGGGTTTAACAAATTGGGTTAAAAGGGGCTTCTTTCAAATTTATTTTTAGGTCTGCATAATTTTTCCTGCTTTCTCCTTTCTCAAATCCCCTCTGCTGCATTTTTTTTTAGCCTCCCATTTTTTTTTAATTAGGTAGAAATCAAGTGTTTAATCATTGGATTCCACTTGGAACTTCTTTTGCAGAAACTCCAACTAAAACAGGAGGTGCCAACTTTTTTTTAACAGGAGCACTACTGATGAGTAACGAAAAATATCTTGAGCCAATCCTCCATTCCTCCCAGCATGTTACCAAGCTTTGTTCTGAAATCAGAACACAGACTAGGAAGACGGGATTCTATCAGCTAAGCAGCACAATAGAAGATCATATGAAACAAAAGCTTTAAAAATAGCACACAGGAACATTTTCCTAATCTTTTCCTGGGTCTTCTAGGGGATTAGGGCTGCCAGCTCTGGCTTAGGAAATTCCTGGAGGTTTGGGGGTGGATCTTGGGGAAGGTATGGTTTGGGAAGGGGAGAGACTTTAGTGGGGTATAACGCCATAGAGTCCACCCTTCAAAGTAGCCATTTTCTCCAGGGGAACAAATCTTGGTTGTCTGGAGACAAATGTAGTTCCAGATCTTCAGCAATCCTATAGGGGGATGTATGAGCTGCAATGGATCATGAGCTACTTGTTGGTGACCCTTGCACCTGAGTTCATAGGGCTGCCAACCTCCAGGTGGGGGCTGGAGATCTCCCTCTATTACAACTGATCTCCAGGTGACAGAGATCAGCCCTCTGGAGAAAATGGCTGCTTTGGAAGTTGGACTCTATGGCATTAGGCCCCAGACCCTCCTCAAGCCCCACCCCCCAAATTTCCAGATATTTCCCAACTCAGAGCTGGCAACCCTAATGTGTCTTGATTACTATGGTAAGATCTTTTACTATGTAAGCCGCCCTGAGCCCTACGGGGGAGGGCGGGATATAAATCTAATAAATGAATGAATGAATGAATTGATGGAGCTGGCAAATTGTGCCTATTTATTTATGTCTCAAACCCCTCTGAAGGCTCCAAAATCTAAAGGTATTCCCCAAACCAGAGCTGGCAGCCTTATCAGTTATTTTGCCAGTTATAACACCCCCTCCCCTTTCTTAAGTTACCTCGTCCTTTAAGCACCATGCTGTTCTCAGTTGCTAGAAGACAGGTTCTGCCCCCCCCCCTTTCAAGGTAACTTAAGCAAGATAAGGGTGAAGTTGTCAAAGGGAATCTGAGCAAAGCAAAATCTGAGCACAAACAAGTGGGTAGAGTCTGGAATGCTATCATTCCAGAAGGCACTGGCTTCTTCGGCTCTATTTTTGACCAGAACGGTCCCCCCCCCCAATTCTAAATGAAGAAGAAGAAGAGAAGAAGAGATTGGATTTATACCCCGCCCTTCACTACCCAAAGGAGTCTCAGAGCAGCTTACAAACTCCTTCCCCTTCCCCTCCCCACAACAGACAGCCTGTGAGGTAGGTGGGGCTGAGAGAGCTCTGACAGAAACTGCCCTTTTTCAAGAACAGCTATGCCAGAACTATGGCTTGCCCAAGGTCATCCAGCAGGTGCAAGCGGAGGAGTTGGGAATCAAACCCGGTTCTCCCAAATTAGAGTCTGTGCACTTAACCACTACATCAAACTGGCTCCTAACACCAAACTGGCTTCTGCTTGCCGTGCAGAAGATCCCAGACTCAAATCCCCAGCATCTCCCCTCCCCACAACAGACACCCTGTGAGGTAGGTGGGGCTGAGAGAGCTCTGACAGAAACTGCTCTTTTTCAAGAACAGCTGTGCCAGAACTATGGCTTGCCCAAGGTCATTCAGCAGCTGCAAGTGGAGGAGTGGGGAATCAAACCCGGTTCTCCCAGATTAGAGTCCACGCACTTAACCACTACACCAAACTGGCTCTTTAAATGCTTGCTGTAATGTCACAAACGAAAAAGCCATGTGTTCCATACAGCTTGTAGGTAAGTGTCTCAGGCACAGCAGTTTATTTTATTTTATTGGTCTTGTACCATTTTTGTTAGCCGCCCTGAGCCTGCTTGCGGGATGGGCGGGGTATAAATATAATAAATAAATAAATTGTATCCCACCCTCCCCGCAAGCAGTCTCAGTACCATCAGTCTCAATACAGAACACAATACAATTCAATACAATGTAAAACAATAATATAAAACTATCACCTACTTGCCCCCACCCTGGTGATGGCCCTGCAAGGAAGGAGTCCTGCTATTAATACACTGGAAATAATTCATCTGTGGTTTATCGTGGATTTGGAGGAAAGGCTCCATCTCAAAAGCTGAAAAGCCAATTAGCTCAAGCTGATGAGCTCACCATTTTCTGGTGTTTTATCTAAATTGCATGCATCCCTTTAAACCACAGACAAGGGGATGATAGGCAGATTCATAGAGGCCCCAGGCAGCATTGTGGTGCCAGCCTATTATAAATTGTAAGGTACAAACACAATAAGCTTGTGGCTTCCTGTCCCACATCTTGCTGGTGCAAGTCCCCCTGCCCTGTGTGTGTTTCTTCTAACGTGTCTAGCTTATTTGAGCATGTATACAACAGTGGTTGTGAGTGCAGAGCTATGCGCTGAAAGTCTTCCAGTCCAAATTTTGTCCTTGCTGTGAACTCACTGGATCACTGGGTGGTTTAAAGTAAGAGGTACAGCTTTTCACAGTCATCATCCCTGTATTAAATATATATTCAGGTAATAATAATTTTAGCTTCCTTTGTATTGTTGTGTTTAGGACTGGTGGGATGTGAAGCGCTTTCAGTACTTAGGAGGAAAAGTAATGGGTAAATATAGAGGTGTGTTTATGATTATTATGGGAAAAGGCTGTGGCTCTGGGGTGGAGCACGTGTTTTGCATGTGGAAAATGTAAGTTTAGAATTCTGAGTGGGAAAAACATTTCTATGCTAGCGAATTTGGAGCGCCCCTACCAGTCAGAGTAGACACTGGTGAGCTAGATGGACCAGTGCTCTTATTGAGAATAAGTCTTGTTCAGATGTGCCTAAGAACAGGCGTTTACATGGTTTTGGTGAAGGAGCTGTGGCACGCATGCTTTTTTGCATTCAAAATTTCCCAGGTTCAGTGTCTGGAATCTTTAGTTAAAGCATCTCAGGTCACAGATGTTAGGAAAGTTGTTTCTCTCCCCAAGGCCCTGGAAAGCAGCTGCCTGCAAAGTAAAATTAGCAGCAAACATTTTAGCTGACCCAGGGTCAGGGGAGAGAGACAGGCCGGTATTTTACTGTGCTGTCTGTTTGGAATGAGTTGAGTCTACATCGGCTTGTTGGGACTACCTTACATTGCTGGCAGTTGACTGTAGTCCGCTACAGTCAACTTTATTAATTAAAAGAAAATAAAGCAGACTTTAAGGTAGGATTCTTCTATTCCTTGTGTGGTTCCTAAACCAAGTGGAAAACTAGGACATTTTTCAAACTTCCTCAGTTGTAATAGCAATTCTCAGAATGTGGGTAGCACTTTGGTTGCACCTTACTCATCAGAGCAGATGGTGCTTTGTTTGCATTGTGCTGATTGACTGGTGAGGGTAAGCATCTCATTTGCTGCTGAAGCAAAGGGAGGGGATAACAGGATGTTGCTATATCAGCCAAATTAAGGCCCCGGTCACACTGCAAAGTTGCCGTGGGAGAGGCACGGATGGTGGGCGGATTATCTGGGCGCGATCACACCCCAACATCTGGGAAGTGGAGCGCACCCGTGACTTACCGCCGACAATGCGTGTTAAAAAACTAGTACCTCCAAGGTACTAGTAAATGTTTGCCACGGGCTGCCTCCAGATGCCCATGGTGTGATTGCGCCGGCGTGCGGCATTCCCCTCCGGTCCCTCGTTTACCCACCGGCGCCGAGGGAAGGACCCGTGGTGTGCCGCCGGCCCGTCTGATAGCGTAATCGTGAATCAAACTGCGCCAGGGCATTTAGCCATGCCTCTCCCCCCCCCCCCCCCAATATACGGCCCGTGTGACCGGGGCCTAAGACAGGCTGTAACCCACTACAGGCCCATTCAAGTCAGTTTTCTCCGTCTGTAATGGAAGCCTTGCTTCAAAATGTATGTGGCCAAGTTTAACATGCCAGCTGTTTCCCTTGAGGCAGCCTTTCTGATCCCTGAATTAACCACCAATTAGTATTCTGAATCTGAGCCTGGATATACAGGTCTGGAATCCTGGCTGCAGCTCATGTGCTTGGCCAGGGCCCTCCCAATAGCACTTGATGGTCTGAGGCCTCTGCTCACTTCGCCCTTCCTCTTTCTAATGAAAAGTTCGGAAAGCATAATCAGCAGGCGTCATCCTCCCAGAATGCTGTTCCCCTTCCTTGCTGTTCAGGAGGTTATTCCTCTGGGTCCACAGAATTGCTCGACAATTTTTCTGCCATGGACGACTGATGAGTTTAATATGCAGGTGTGCTGCGGTCATGCCTTTTGCAGCGGGCAAAGACTTAGCGATCTAATAGGAGTTTGTTCTCTCTTAAGCTCTGCAACCCGGCTTTTCTTGCTGGAATAGCTTTTCTGGTCCTTTGATGTTAGTCAAATGCTAACAAATCATTGAAGTTGGAAAATAAGAAGGGAGAACCAGAAGGTAAAGTAAGATACCACTCCGCCTGCCTTCCAGTTTGCTTTGTGGGTTTCTTTTTTCAAAAAGAAAACCAAAAAACAGAATGACATCAACCCCACTGCAGGCATGAATTAAAGATGAGGACTTAATAAAACTTGGATGGGGAGGGAGGAGAACCGAAACCATAATGTCTTCATTTCTGAGTCGACAGCTCCACCTCTGTTTCAGTTAAGTTTTCTTACCAGTCTTCCAAAAAAAAAAAAAGTGTTGTCTGTGAATCGAAAGTGCCCTCTGCTGGGTAGCTCAGGCATGAAAGAATATTTCCAGGAAGTATTTCCAGTGAACAGCTGAAGCCTGAAGTCTCTCAGTGGAAAGAGGTTGGACTCTGTCCAAGGTGCTTTCAGCAGGCGGGCTTGCCCTGACCTGGATAGCCCAGGCAAGCCCGATCTCGTCAGATCTCAGAAGCTAAGCAAGGTCAACTCTGGCAAGTACTTGGATGGGAGACCTTCCTTGGAATACCAGAGGTGTAGGTTGGGTGAGACAGTGGCTTCCCCAAGGTCACCCAGCTCACGCCTGAAAGGGGATTTGATCTGTCCTGTCCTAGTCAGACACTCTGGCCACTTGGCGACACTGGCTGTTAATATGTAATATCCCAAGTGGATTATGAAGACCCCTAAAGGGAATTATCTTCACACTGACTTCAGTGATAATGATTCCAAAGGGCTAGCCGTCTGTTGCAGCAAAAATAAATTGGGGCATCTTTTAAGACGAACTATAACTGATTCCAGGAAAGCGGTCCTGGCAGTCAAGGCGCAGAGCTCCCTGAAAATGTCCTGAGGGGCTGTTAAAGGAGCAGATTCAGTGTTGGGGGAGGGTTTGAAAATCAAATGGAAAGGATCATAATCCTCATAGGGAAAGTGTTCCAACCCTTTTATCATTCGATAAAAGCGGTTGACAAAGCGGTTCCTCAGTGGAACAGGCTTCCTCGGGAGGTGGTGGGCTCTCCTTCTTTGGAGGTCTTCAAACAGAGGCTAGGTGGCCATCTGATAGCAATGCTGATTCTGTGAACTTAGGCAGATCATTGCCTCAGTGCTTAGTTCTTATGGTCCTTTCTTACACTCCCAGGGGAATGCTGATTGCCACGTTGGGGTCAGGAAATATTTTTTCCCCAGGCCAGTTTGGCTGGAGATCCTGGAGGTTTTTTGTCCTCTTCTGGGTGTGGAACAGGGGTCACTGCAGGTATGTGTATGTGGAGGTATTTGTGAATTTCCTGCCTTGTGCAGAGGGTTGGACTAGATGACCCTGAAGGTCCCTTCCAACTATGTGATTCTATGATTTATCCTCCATGAATCTATCTAATCCCATTTTAAAGCTGTTTATTCCTGTGACCATCACTACATCCTCTGGCAGCAAATTCCGCATTTGAATCACTGTCTGTGTCATGTAGTATTTATTTTTGTCCATCCTGAACCTATTGCCCATCAGCTTCGTTGGATGCCTTTTTGTTCTAGCATTTGGGGAGAGGGGGGAAATTATGCACCCCGTGCATAATTTTGTAAACGTCTGTCATGTGCCTCCTTAGCCGTCTCTTTTCTAAACTGAAAAGTCCCAGACTCGTAAGCCTTTCCTCATAGGGAAAAATCATACTGTTATTTCCCTCTCACTATTTGTGGTTGCCAAATAGTGTTGAGTACGGACAGGACACCACAAGAAGCCCCCACGTAACGCCCAAAGATCAACTTTAGCCTGATCCATTAGGACGTTCGTGTTGGTGAGTGTATGATGGGGGGGCTGCTAGGCAATGAGATTATATGCCCCCAGGATTCTGAACCGAGTTGGTGAATGTGGCATGTACCCTGCATCCAAGGTTCTCCAGAGGAACTGTTAACCAGACACAGATCCAGTGTTCTCCCCAAGGAAAAACAGAAACGTGCAGACAAAAAAACCCCACCCTATTTGCATAAGCAAGCAATGCATGAAATGGCTAAATTCTGAATATCATAATTTGTTGGGAACAGGTAGGAGCATTTGACTTAGGCAGTCAGAATAACCAACCGACTTACAACTTTCCATAACTGTTCACCCCCCCCCCTCAAAGCATGGAAATGGTCCAATCTAAATCATGCTCTTTTCACAGTAGTCCGTTTATACCTTTTCCTCCTTTCCAGTGCCTGAACGCCAATGTCCCTTAATGGGTTTTGTACTCTTAGAATGGGCCTCATCGATTTCGAGTCAAGCTAATATAATTCCACCTCCATTCCAGGTATAATAGAAGAAGATCAGAGAAGTGCAAGCTTAAAATGAAAAGGGTGTGTGTGTGGAGGGCAAGGCTTCTGGGCCACATCCTAATGGGAAGCTCTTTTCCGAGATACTTTGTGCTCAAAGTGTTAGGGAAGCATGGGCAGTTTGACAACAGTGGTCATGCTTTCAATGGAATTTTGGTTTTCTCTGCGTGTGCCAGGCTAGAGTAATCTTGTTAGAGAGGGCTTTATACCTGTAAAGTGATTGGAGTTTTTGGTTTAACAGTTCAGGAAGGCACTTTTCTGAAGTCAACTGGACCGTACTCAGTGCCACTGTGTATGGTGTGTAAAGGTAAAGGTTTCCCTTGCTTGAAAGCCAGTCGAATCTGACTCTAGGGTTGCGGTTCTCATCTCCGTTTCCAAGCCGAAGAGCCAGTGCTGTCCAAAGATGTTTCCTTGGTCATGTGGCCGGCATAACTAAATGCTGAGGCGCACGGAACGCTGTTACCTTCCCACCAAAGCGGTACCTACGTATTTATCTACTTGCAATTTCTTGCTTTTGAACTGCTAGGTTGGCAGGAGCTGGGGACAGAGACGGGAGCTCACTCCATTATGCAGCACTCGGGTCTCGAACTGCTGAACTACCGACCTTCCAGTCTGCGGTTTCAGCATCTTAACCACTTTATTCTATGTATTATCTTGCTCTCTCTACTTTTGTAACACCATTTCCTGCATTGTTTGGTGCATCATGCTTAATGCTCTTTTTGCATTGCTTCCAGTTTTTGTAATCCTAGTCCTATCGTTTTGTTATTAGATGCCCTGTGCTGTAGGATTGCATCGATTTACACCGCGTAATCTGTCTTGAGTTTCAGTGAGAAAAGCAGACTGTGAGTTAAGTAGACTGTAAGTTAAGTAACTAAATAAAAAGAATGACAGGCTTTTCTGCATAGCTGAGCTTCTTGGGCTTCCCAAGGATGTGTTATTTTAAGCAGTAAAACAAAATCCTGTGGGCTCAACTGGAAAGGCAAAATTCCCATGTCAATTGCACAGGCTACTGTGACTGTTCGCTAAGAGAGAAGTTTGGTGTGGGGATTCCGTGGGCCCTGAGTACCAAACTGAAATGGGCCCCTCTTGGTTGTTAAATGCTTTCTGGGGCTACTCTTCCCTCCTTGCCAGGAAAAAAAAGACCCCAGGTGAACCTCTCTAGGAGCAGCTGTCCTTCCTTCTTCACTGTCTGTGTGCTGCTGCTGTGTGTGGTTCTACCGTACAGGATGGAGGGAATAGGTGGTTGCTCCGCCCCCCTTGCTTCTGCCCACTCACCTTCTCCCTCTGGGGCTGGGTGCAAAGTCCATTGGACAGCAGTAAATGGGGGAGGGGGCGAGTAGCATTCCCCACTGTTGCCTTCAGAGTGTTGTTTGCTGTGCAGTAAGAGAAGTGAACAGGCAGCAGTGAGAAAGGACCAAGATTCTGCTTTCTGCATTTCATTTTTATTCTGCCTTTCCCCCAGTTAGGCCTTTTTGTCCTACCTTGTGTAGCAAGTAAGGCTGGGGGGTGGGGGAGAGCAAGATTGGCTCAAGACTATCCAATGAGCTTCATAGCAAAATGTGACCCCAGTGGCACCTTTAAGATAACAAAGTTTAATTCTGGGTATGAGCTTTCCTGTGCATGCACACTTTAGGTACACTGAAACAGACTCTGCCAACCATTACATATTGGGGGGGGGGAGTTAATTGCCTGGTAAAGTTAATTGGAGTCAAGATACATAAGTAACTGAGTGATAAGTATAGCTAAGATTGGATTAAAGCAGTTGGTAAACCCTATGAATGGCAGCATATTAGCATACAAGTAATAAAAGAGTTAACAAACAGATGCGAGAACTGAGTGACTTAGCATATGTAGAACAGAGTTTGAGTGGAGTGGCACCTTTAAGACCAACAAAGTTTAATTCTGGGTATAAGCTTTTGTGTGCACATTGAAACATACACACAAAAGCTTATACCCAGAATTAAACTTTGTTGGTCTTAAAGGTGCCACTCCACTCAAACTTTGTTCTATTGCTTCAAACCAACATGGCTACCCACCTGGATCTATTAGTGTGTGCAGTGAGATAAGAACCCAATACCTCTGTTAAGCCCTGAGTGTTTGTTGAGATTCTGAGATTCAAGATCCACATTAGTGAACAGAAAAATATCTTTACTACAAAACAAAATAAAGCATGGGTAGGGTACTTTGGATAAAAAAGAAATAAAACAAAAGGTTACATACTTGCAGTTACTTTCAGCACTACATACTAACACCTACATATTTCCTATCTACCCAGTGGCTTCAAGAGAGCCATTCCTGTTTCCTAACAAACAACATTTAACTCTGTAATGACTGAAGTGTAAGCAACTTGAAACTCCAACAGGGTTCCATTGTCCTGAGTGTTATATTAACTTGTAATTCAGCAATCTCCCATTGTAGTCTGTTTCTGAGCTTCATGACAGAGCAGGTGTTTGAAGCTGCATCTGCCCTGTCCTAATTTGCCCCTGTCCCCTACAAGCTAGGCTCCAACAGTACATGGATAGAGAACTGCCAGAAGTACAAGCTGGGTTTCTAAGAGGTAGAGGAACTAGAGATCAAATTGCCAACATTCGCTGGATTATGGAGAAAGCAAGAGAGTACCAGAAAAACATCTACTTCTGCTTCATTGACTATGCTAAAGCCTTTGATTGTGTGGATCACAACAAACTATGGCAGGTTCTTAAAGAGATGGGAGTACCAGACCACCTCACATGTCTCCTGAGAAACCTGTATAAGGGTCAAGAAGCGACAGTTAGAACCGGATATGGAACAACTGATTGGTTTAGCATAGGAAAAGGAGTACAACAAGGATGTATATTGTTACCTTGCTTATTTAATTTATATGCAGAGTACATCATGCGAAATGTTGGCCTGGATGAATCACAAGCTGGAGTTAAGATTGCTGAGGAAAAGATCAATAACCTCAGATATGCAGATGATACCACTCTGATGGCAGAAAGTGAAGAGGACCTAAAGAGCCTCTTGCTCAGAGTAAAGGAGGAGAGCGCAAAAGCTCAACATCAAAAAAACTATGATCATGGCATCTGGCCCCATCACTCCTTGGCAAATAGAAAGGGAAGTCGTAGAAGTAGTGACAGACTTCAAATTCCTGGGATCCCAGATCACTGCAGACGGTGACTGCAGCCATGAAATTAAAATACGCCTGCTCCCTGGGAGGAAAGCGATGGCAAACCTAAACAGCATGATAAAAAGCAGAGACATCACCCTGCCAACAAAAGTCCGCATGGTCAAAGCAATGGTATTCCCAGTAGTCATGTATGGCTGCGAGAGTTGGACTATAAGGAAGGCCGAGCACCGAAGAATAGATTCTTTTGAACTATGGTGCTGGAGTTCAGTACTGGGAGGGGGGGAGTAAGAGGATGCCAAATGAATACAAAATATATATGTATGTGGTGTGTGTTTGTGTGTGTTAGTGTACAGCTTTTGCAACTATTAAGACTACGAAATATGATCTATTTGGCTCTACTATTACTGTGGAAGTCTTGCAGTTGCTGTGTGGGTTTGGGGCAGAGGTCAAACAAATTACAGCTTCCTCTTTTCATCACTGTCATGCTTTCCTGGCTACTTGTGTGCATATATCTTTTTTTATTTAACCGGAAACCGGATCAGAAGGGTGTTAACTAGAAAGTTTTGAGATAACTGAAGGAGATGGAGAAATTCACACTCCAGTTTTGGGAGAGGGAGAGAAAAGGCAGCCTGGAAGTGGCATCCGTTGCTCACTCATCGCTCGCCTGTTTCTATTTTGCAGAATTGTTTGCCTTTTCCTCAAGGAATCAAGTTTGCTTTTCTTTTTATGGCTTGTTTTTGTTTAAAGAACATAATTTTGTTTAAACATTCCTCATTCTTTTCATCCCCAGAAAAGTTCAGTACTGGGGGGGGGGGAGTAAGAGGATGCCAAATGAATAAAGCTTTTGTTTACATTTGCTAGCATATTTCATCTTCGACAAGAAAACACGTTGGCAGGAGCAGGGAGGGAAGGGAGGCATAACAAAAGAATGCTTGGCCAGTCTGAATGAATTAAACTCAAGGGGACCTAATTAACTTTATCCAGGGTTCCAAAGGAGCCGTGCAACCAACTCGCTGAGTTCCCACAACTCACTGGCTCCTCATATCCACCCTTTCCACAGCAGTGGTTGTATTCAGAAGTCACAATAAAGGAGGGGAATGAAGAAAAGAAGGCCCCATCCATAGCTGAATGGAGCTTCAGCTGCCAAATTTTTTTGTTGGTCTATGCACTGCTCTCGGTATGCAGGAGGCTGAGCTCAATAGTATGGCTGAACAAAGTGGGGCTTCTGCATTCAAATGTTACAACAAGCCACAGTTAGTACAAACCACAGTTAACAAACCGGGTGTTAACCATGGTTTAAAATCACAGTTTTGCACACACCAACAAATCATGGGCATCCTGCGTTCAGATATTGTACCAAACCAGAGTTAAATCAAACTATGATTTATCAACTGTAGTCAACTCTGGTGTCTGGTGCAACCAGTTTTCTGTAAAATGTAGGACAGTTATATATTTAGTAGGGAAAAAAAGGTGTAGCAATGGATTGGTATTGAATTTTTTACAGTACAAATTTTTACAGTACAGCACAGTTTAAACGGGGTGTGTTAGAAAGCTGATGCTTCCTATTGCTAGATTTAGTGTGCAAAAGTACAATTTTAAGCTGAAACACCCCCCCCCCCATTAAAAGTCTTCTGATTCGGGATCCAACTTCTTTTTTAAAAAAAATCTCAGATAGATACAGGAACTTGAAGGAATGGATCCTTTCTTCACTCCAGCAGGGGATGCGGAGCCAGTTTGGTGTAGTGGTTAAGTGCGCGGACTGTAATCTGGGAGAACCGGGTTTGATTCCCCACTCCTCCACTTGCACCTGGCTGGATGACCTTAGGCAAGCCATAGTTCTGGCACAGGTGTTCTTGAAAAAGAACAGTTTGTGTCAGAGCTCTCTCAGCCCCACTGTTGGGATTCTTTTAGAGTAAGTCAGCAGAGTATTAAGAGACTGAGTCCATGGTATGTTTAAAATATAAACGTTTACTATAACCCAGCATGGGAAAAAGGTACACAGGATATGAAAATAACAAAGAGCTAATATGGCTACATCCTTACAGCTAAAAGGTAAAACGGGAATGGCCAGCGTCTTCTTCCTTAGTCAGAACAAAGAGAGGAAGAAGATGCCAATATGCTAAATACTTGACACATTGGTTTCCAATCATACTAGCAAATTAGCTCCAAAGTTCCCGGGCATTCTATTGTCTAAACAGATTGGTTACAAACAAACATGTGACTTCCTGTTGATCATAACAAACATAATTAACCCTGTAAATACTGAAGTGTTTTGACTTGTAACACCCAACACCCACCTACCTCACAGGGTGTCCGTTGTGGGTAGGGGAAGGGAAAGGAGTTTGTAAGCCGCTCTGAGACTCCTTTGAGTAGTGAAGGGCGGAGTATAAATCCCATCTCTTCTTCTTCTTTTCTCTTCTCTTAAGAGCCAGCATGGTGTAGTGATTAAAGTGTTGGACTTGGAACTGGGAAACCCAGGTTCAAATCCCCACTCTGCCGTGGAAGATTACTGGGTGACCTTTGGCCAGTCACATGCTCTGAGTCACATGCTTTTCCCTAGTGGTTGTAAGGGTCAAATGGAGGAGGGGAAAACAATATAAGCCTCTTGGGGTCCCCCCTGGGGAGAAAGGCGGGGTGTAAATAAATAATACATGAGGTGGAGAGAGCTAATAAATATCACTTATGGGGAACAAATGGTGTGTTTCGAGGGGACTTTAAGGAAGAGAGAAAGGCGACACTGTGTAAGAGAGTTCAGGGAGTGGAAGAAGTTGAACTACTAGACACAGAGCTGGTGTTCTGCAGGAATTTGGATGCAGGGTTGAGACTGAGGAAGCTCAGCTGTGAAGCTTACTGGGTGACTTCAGGTTGGTTGTTGTATTTCATCCTAGCCTGCCTTTCAGGCTTCATGCAAGGATAAAATAGAGGAAGGTCAAATGATGTACATTGCCCTGAACTTCTTGGAGGAAGGACAGGTGGGATTTAAAAAAGTCAATAATAATAAAAATCTTGCAATTCCCCATTCGCAAGATCTTAGACCTGAGCCGTCAAGGAGTACAAAATGAGCTGTAGGGGTTGTGGTATCTCTTTGGTCTACAAAATCCTGCACTACAATTGTCTGTAATTGTAGTTAGGAGATGCCAGGCAATGTAACGTTTTCGAGATCAAAGGAAAAAATATTTAAAACCCAGAGCTTGAAAAATTACTTGTAAAACTGTTAATTGGAGAGCTGGAATGTCTGCCCCACCCCATTCCCTTGTAGAACAAAAGCATAGTTTAAACTTTAAAAGGTGCCTGATCTGGTCCCATTCCAGAAGAAGAAATTGGATTTATACCCCACCCTTCACTACCTGAAGGAGTCTCAGAGCGGCTTACAATCCCTTTCCCTTCCTAGGGCTGAGAGAGCTCTTTGAGAACTGCTTGTGAGAGAACAGCTCTGAGGGAACTGTGACTGACCCAAGGCCACACAAGCAGCTGCATGTGGAGGAGTGGGGAATCAAACCCAGTTCTCCGGATTAGAGTCCGCCACTCTTAACCACGACACCAAACTGGTCTAGTCCTGGCCAGGATCTTGGTTGTCTGAGCACCTGGGAGCCCTTTGCACACTGCTCTGTGTTCCTTGTGGAACAGGTAGAATGCAAATTTAGTAAAGGAAGCAAAACTTTTATCTCTCTGTGCTCATGAACACTTCCCTCCTCCTCCCTTCCCCCACTCCAGTTCATGAACCGACTTAGTGCTGCTGAAGTTTTCTTGCTTTGATTCCAAAATATCAGGAGAAACCCATATAATCAAGTGTCTAATCTCCTGCCGATTGAGCTGGCGGGTTTGCTAATGTTCAAAGATTAACAGCCTTCGGATTTTGCAAAGTGCCTGTGCTTCAGGGTGCAAAGCTTTTCTTCCCTGAGACCCGCAGCATGTTAGTGAAGTGTTTAAGCGCATCTTCAGAGGCAGGATTCTCCTTGTCAAGACTACTTAACGGGCAGTTAAAACAAGTCACTTAAACCCTTCTGTGGCTGCTGTTTATTGAAGAGTGGCTGGCTTTCCAGCAAGCAAGCAATTAATATGCTAAACCAGACCTGTACTCTCTGACTTAATTCTGATGCAAATAACTTATTTTAAAATCAGTGCTGCGAAAGGCATCAGGAGGGGATCATTCCTGAAGGAGATTCTCCTGCTGTTAGAATAACCTCATTTCATACGCCGGCCCAGAGACATCAGAGGGCTTCTCTTCTGCCCCTGGTGAAATCCCTCCTGTTAATAGGGCTGCTGCTCCTTGCAGGTCTAGCTGCCAAGTGGACGCCCCCTTGCAGTTTAATGAGCGGTTAAATGCAGGTGATGGTGCTTGAGAATCCTGGCTGGCATTTCTGCCAGGATGTGATCCTTAGGCAGTCTTTGCCACTCGAGCAGAGCTTGCCGCTGTCCCTGCTGTCTTTGTAAAACTTGCTTTTAAAAGACCCCTCGGGAGGCACAGTTGAAAGTACCTAGACCCCGTTTTCCTCAGGCACCAGCTCCCCCCCCCCTCACACCCCATTCCATGCTTCATATCTGCATTCAGAGATGGGTCTGTACCTCTCAGCTCCAGGTGTGGAAAGGAAGCGTCAATCTGCTGGTAGGGAAAACCGCTGTAAACATCTCCCCCTTGCAAACTTTTTTCTTTTTCTTTTCTTTTCTTGGTAGCAAGTTGTGGAAATAGCCGAGCTCATGTTTCAGTTTAGAATCGTGCCCTACTTTGGGTGACCTGGCAGGAGACAGGTTATTTCTAGAGAAACTCATAGGGTTGCCTGCTCTGAGTTGGGAAACACCTGGAGATTCTGGGGGTGGAATGTTGTATACATTCAGGATGGGCGCAGGGGTGGTCTTTCAGCCAAGGATGATGGATTGATTTCTGAACAACTCTTTAAGCAGAGACTGTGGCATGAAGTCTTTATTATTTTATTTATTTATTTATTACATTACATTACATTAGTTAATCGCCTAATCCCCACAACCGTGGGGCTCTAGGCAATGTAAAAGGTAAAGGTAAAGGTTCCCTTGCTCGAAAGCCAGCTGAGTCTGACTCCCAGGGGCCGGATCAGGCCCCCGGAGGGCTTCCATCAGGCCCACAGTGGAATTGGCTGTCTTCTGCTGCTTCTTCCAGTTCTGCTGCTGCTGCGTCATCGTAGGTTTGCAGCTTACAGATACACCCCTGAACAGCATACTCAAGATTGCAACAGCACAGACATTTTGATGTAATAATTCAGAGCAAGAGGTGTCAGTTATCAGTCACTGTTAAATAAACAAAATATCGCAAGAGTGCTAATGTTTTAAGCATGTTTTTATTTTAAGTAAAAAAAACCCTTTGTGTTTGTGTCCTTTATAAAGTTTATATCTCCGCTACCTGGCATTATGTTTTATGACACTCGTGGCCCGCCCCAGCAAGGTCTCATTTATGTCAGATCCGGCCCTCATAACAAATGAGTTTGTTCTAGGCTGACCCTGCATTGAGCAGGGGGTTGGACTAGATGGCCTGCATGGCCCCTTCCAACTCTGTGATTCTATGATTCTATTAATCGCCTAATCCCCACGATTGTGGGGCTCTAGGCGATGTACACATTTTAAAAACATAAAACCATAAAACCATATCCAGCATGCTATACAATAATTAAAAGCAAGTGGCAAATAAATCTGCAATTCCCTCCCAAATCCACTCTGTGAGTGCTTCCTAAGCATGGGGAGGGAGTAAACTCCACAAGGAATAGGGAATCTGGGTAGGGTGCCAGCCATAATATAAACCATCACTAGTGGAACATCTCTGCCTTACAGGCCCTATAGGATTGCATAAGATCCTGCAGGGCCCTGATGTTATTGGGCAGAGTTCCACCAGGTCAGCCCTGGTTGAGGACAGCTGGGTATCTCTAGGGCCAGGATCCACCAGCAAGTTGTTCTGTGAAGAGCATCATGCTCTCCTGAGGGTGTAACAGGTCTTGTGCAGTTGATCTCTGAAACTGAGTCGTTCTAGACCTGGATTCCATTTAGATGGGATGGGCATATGCGCACCCACACACCCAGCAGGCTGCCTTTTACTGAGTCAGACCACTGGTCTATCAATGTCACTGTTGCTTACTGTGACTGGCAGCAGCTCTCTAGGGTCTCAGTTATCGTCTTTCATGTCATCTCCTCCCTGACCTTTTAACTGTTGATATCAGGGATTGAACCTGTGCAGATGCACACAATTCTTTCCTGGTGAAAGGGGGACTTCGGGAATGATATTAGTTGGTAGAATTCAAGCTACAGATTGTCTGCACACGCTCGTGCCATGCTGCTCTCTTGTTTTCTTTAAAACAGGATGAAATCTGAAATCTGGCCATTAGCAGCTGGGAGTCAAAGCATTTGTTCATTTCAGCTGTTGGAGAGTAGCTCATCCATCTATTAATACGGGTGGGGGGGGGAGAGAAAAGGCAAGCACATTCTGACCATCTGCTTCATGTATTGTCTTCTACCAAATGCTACTTACAAGCTATTACAATAGCTAACTAAGGGACAGGGATTTCCCCCCCCCCCTTCAGTTTGTGAAAGCCAGACTTTCTCTCTCTGTGGCTTTTTATTTTAATAAGCTTTTAATTTAAATAAAAAGTAATGGCTTTAGGATTGGATCCAATTATGCATGCTGTTTTTAAAATAGACAAAATAAGATGATTTGCGTCCGGCGTTTTGGGTTTTGGTTTTTCAATATCTGCCGGATCATTTCCCCTCCTCTTGTCAGTCTCCAGATTTTCAAAACAGCTTATGAACTTGCAGCAAAAAAAAAAAAAAAAATGTCTTGGAAATGGATTTCATGCCGAATGGTTAATAAATGAATAATTTATTTCTCTTTGGTCATGCAGAGAAATCAGCCTGGCTTGCATCTCAGGCTGTACACATCTAAATGAAAGTTGGTGCTGCGCTTGGTAGGGATGCCATCCTCCAGGTGGGACCTGGGGATCCCCCAGAATTACAGCTCATCTCCAGACTAAAGTGATCCGTTCCTCCGGAGAAAATGGATGCTTTGGAGGGCGGGCTCTATGGCATGGCACCCTACTGAGGTCCCTGTCCTCCTCAGGCTCCATTCCCCAAATCTCCAGGAGTTTCCCAGCCTGGATCTGGCAACCCTACGCCCCCATCCCTCATCAGTGGCCAGGAGTGACACGGCAACCCTAGCTTGGCAACAGGCATCTGCAGTTCCGATTCTGCTCATTGACAGTGGGTTCTTTCCCTTCAATGTGGACATATAAAGCTGCTGTGGTTGAAAATACTGGGACTTGATGGTAGAGAACCTGCTTTGCAAGCTGAAGTCCCGGGCTGAGTCTTCGACATGACCTGTTATGGAAGCAGATATTGGGAAAGGCCTTTTCAGCGGAGACCCTGGAGATAGGGCTGCCAACCTCCAGGAGGCACCTGGGGATAACCCGCTATTACAACTGATCTCCAGGCAATAGAGTTCCATTCCCCTGAAGAAACTGGCCACTTTGGAGAGTGGATTCTATAGAATTATACCCTGCTGAGGTCCTTCACCTCCCCAAAGCCCACCCTCCCTGTCAAAAAGCCACTTAGCCCAGCTGCAACACAAAATTACAAAACCCTGGGGGTGTGACTGTTCACACACCAATCCGGTAGTCTGCCACCAGCCCCTTTTTACTAACCCAATGGTCAGAAGCCAAAGGGCAAAGCTTCTAATCCTCCTGGGTCTAAATCAGAAAATCCACCCTGTGAGGTTGGCTCACAGGAGTTTCTCACAAAAGACAAGTTGCTCTGGTAGGCAGTCTGCCAGTCAAGGTTGCTTCATTTAGATTTCAGAGCTCTGAACGCACCGAACCCCAACTGTTAGGGATTCTGAGATTCGAGATCGATGGTCGTTTTGCAAACACAAGAGTCACATTAGTTAAAAGAAAATATCTTTACTACAAAACAAAACATGGGTAGGGTAATTTGGATAAAAAGAAATAAAACACAAGATTACATGCTTACAGTTACTTTCAGCTCTACTTGCTAACGGCTACATCTTTCTATCTACCTAGCGACTTCCAAGAGAGCGCTTCCTGTGCTTCACACAAAGGGCCATAAAAGCTTGGGAATACATTAATGCTAGATCAAAGCATTTCCACAAACAAGTTGTTGGTTGACCAATACAAAAGCTACAGGTCACTTCATTAGACTAAGCAGCTCCCTCAAACTTTCCCGTAGTGGAATACATTATGTAACACAACATCCTGTTTCCTGACAAACAACACTTAACTCTGTAATGACTGAAGTGTAGCAACTTGAAACTCCAACACCAACAGTAAATAAAAATATATATTTTATTAAGGTACAAGATTACTTCAAACTAGAACAAAAAACTGTGAGGATAAAATAAGAAATCTAGTGATTTAAAGGCTAGCTAAAACTGTTACTCATTGATTCCAAGCAGTGTTCCCTCTAAGCTGAGTTAGTGTGGGCTAGCTCACAGTTTTTTAGCCTCCGGCTCACACATTTTTGTCTTTGCTCAGGAAGGATGGCTCCAGAGCAAACTAATTTATGCAGTAGTTGAATCACCTGCTCACAACTTTAATGCCAGTAGCTCACAAAATAGAATTCTTGGTCACAGGACTTCACAGTTACAAGATATTACCCATTCTCAGATGGTAGTTCCAGTGATCCAAAGTGGCTCTTCTACCGAGTCACCACAGGCCAAACCTGAATGGCCTGTGCAAGCAAGATGGCTGAAAGTGAGCAAGAAGATGGCTACATCGCTAGGTCTCAGGTAGGTAAAGGTTTCCCTTGCTCGAAAGCCAGTCGATTCCGACTCTAGGGATGCGGTGCTCATCTCCATTTCCAAACCAAAGAGCCAACGCTGTCCGAAGACGTTTCCATGGTCATGTGGCCAGCATGACTAGACACTGAGGCACATGGAACGCTGTTACCTTCCCACCAAAGCAGTACCTATTTATCTACTTGCAATTTCTTGCTTTCGAATTGCTAGGTTGGCAGGAGCTGGAACTAGAGACGGGAGCTCACTCCGTCATGCGGCACACGGGTCTCGAACTGCTGAACTACCGACCTTCCGGCCTGCAGTTCAGCATCTTAACCACTGAGCCAACGCAGCTCCAGGTCTCAGGTAGCCATCATCAAGCTGAGACTAAACTAGAATCTTACTTCTTTATGGGTAAGGGACCCTCATGGTGCTAGGCCTTTGTACCAGTAAGGTTTCTGTGTGATGACACAAAGTGAAAGTGTTGAACCAATGTTTGAACAGGTGACCTAAGTGGTGGTCTAACCTGAGAGGAAGGCACAGAGCCAATCTGCAGCTAGGCTCGGCCCCCTTCCCACAGGTACAAATCAAGGCTTAATTGGAAGGAATGCAGCTAATTGGGGAAGACAGGACCAAGCTTCCATCCTCCCATCGCAGCTGTGTTATCTACACTTCACAAGGGCACTGTGTTCTTTCTCAGCAAGGCAGTTTTGAACTCTGTTTACCTCACAAGCAGGCCTCATCTGAAGCCTGAACCAAACTTTGAATCAAAGTTCTTTATACCCCCCGGGCTCTAAACCCCCCCCCAAAAAAAATCTCTAGGTATTTCCCACCCCACAGCTGGCAACCCAGCCTGGAGAGCTGCTACCAGCCACCTCATAGTTAACTACCACTGTAGTTGCTGGACTCCAGTCTTGCTCTTCTACAGTTGTCCCAACTCTTATAAAATTGCCTTAGATCCTTGGTCCATCTAGCTCAGTATTGTCCATTCAAGGAGGTGGCGGCGGCTACAATCATGGATGGCTTCAAGAGGGAATTAGATAAACATATGGAGCAGAGGTCCATCAGTGGCTCTTAGCCACAAGGTATAGATAGGAACTCTTGGTGTGAGGAAGTGATGCTCTGTATTCTTGGTGCTTGGGGGGGGGGGTAACAGTGGGAGGGCTTCTGGAGTCCTGGCCCCACTGCTGGACCTCCTGATGGCACCTGGTATTTTTGGCCACTGTGTGACAGAGTGCTGGACTGGATGGGCCATTGGTCTGATCCAACATTGGCTTATGTTCTCTTATGTTCTTAAATTGACAGCGGGTCTTAGCAGTATTTTTTTGACAGCAAGAGGTGCTGTTTGGGGGTTTATTTGACATGTGAATTGAAGTACTATAAGTACATAATTGCATGTACATGCGCGCACACTTATATACACATACAGACATATGGAAATATGAATAGGGGAGGCTCAGTTAATTGCAGGCCATTCAGGTTTTAAGCCCTGACCTGGATGTCCCAGGTAAGCTCAGTCTTGTCAGATCTCAGAAGCTAAGTAGGGTCAGCCCTGGTTAGTACTTGGATGGGAGACCACCAAGGAATACTGGGGTTGCTATACGGAGGCGGGGAATGGCAAACCACCTTTGAAAGTCTTTTTTTCCCTTGAAAACCCTGTGGGGTTGCCATAAATTGGCTGTGGTGTGACGTCACTTTCTACCAGCACCAGGATTTTAAGATCAGTGATTATTTGGTGATAATGACTGCAGAAATGTAATCAGAGTTCTAGAAGAATGCCATTTGAGTGTGGAAAAAGAGAAGAGTTAAGATGGTTTTTTAGTTGGTGCTAACAAAGTTTGAGTCCAGTGGCACCTCTAAAACAACAAAGTTTTATTCAAGACATGAGCTTTCGTGTGCACGCACATTTCCTCAGATACATTAAAATGGAAGTTAATAGTCCATACATATAGGCAGACGGTGAATAGCAAATTAGCATACAACATAATGAAGATGTATTAACAGATGCAAAGACCAAACAGGAATAGCAAGTTAAGTTACCATTTGTTTATGGGGGGAAGCCACAATGGAGCAGATAAATATCTCAAAATAGGAGACTAATCTGTAAATGTATCCTTCTTAATTATGGATGCTAGGAGTAAGTAACTGAGATCCTGTTATTACATTGATCTTGAGTTGACTGGGTATGCTACAGCAGAATGAAACTGAAAGGAGAAACAGCCTTATGGATGAGTTTACCCATTATGTTATTTCTGTTATCCTATATTTGGATGAGATTTGGATCTAATATCCAAATTTGGATTGGATTTGGATTGGATTTGGATCTGAGATCCAAAGGTTTGCTGATCTTATCTGTGATTGAAAGTGCCCCCTTCCTTCTCACAATTCACATAGCTGATCTGTTCTGCCTTTTCTCCACAGTACTATATAAATCTATATATATAATTTCCCAGTGTGGTTATAGTGGTGTTTGTTTTCTTGGACTATGCTAAAGTAGACAGCACCCCAGCAGCATCTAGTGATTGAATACAAGCATTACAATACAAAAAAAAGAGGGACTTAAAAAAACAACCCTGCACATATCTGTTCTCCATACCTTAATTGCAAACAATTTTATTTATTTATTATTTCATTTTTATCCCAACATTCCTCCAAGATACTTCAGGCAGTGTATGTGTTCTTCCTCTCCTCCATTTTATCCTCATAACAACCCTATGTTGTAGGTTACTTTGAGAAAGCGAGTGTGACCGGCCCAAGGTCACCCAGCAGGTTTCCATGGGAGACTTGAGATTTGAACCTGGGTTTCCCAGACTGTAGTTCGACACTCAAACTTGTTACAGGACACTGACAATCAAACCATGTGCTTGTTGTGTAAACTCATCATTTGGATTACACAGTTGGGGCCAGTGGGTCATAAGGTAACTGATCTACCTTTCTTGGCAAGAGAGAACCTTCCACAGCCTCCTCCATCTGCATATCGGGTTGCTGGACAACTCTGATAGCCAGGAAGCATTTCTAATCTTGACCCTGACCCCTCGGTAATTTAACCCCTTTGATTCCTGTCTTCCCTTCAGTGATACAACTAGGGCTCAGTAATAAACTGAGAAATCTACAAATGTGCAAGTTACCATGCAACAGAGTTAAACTGTTTTTCCTCTTCAATCCATTCCACACATTAATGCAAGAGTAGTACAATGATCAGATGTAGACCAGACAGACCTAGGTTCTAATCCTCACTCAGTGAGCTCGGGCCCATCGTGGTCTTTTGGCATAACCTACTTCACAGAGTAGAGGGGAGTGAAACATGCCCCCTTTTATGCCGCTGTGAGAAGGGCAAGACACAAGTATGATAGACACCTAAATTCAGTATATTAGGTCTTTGGTATCGCTAGTTGGGTAAGTCCTGAAGATAGGTTGGTTGTTTTGTTTTGTTTTTAATTGTTGAGGGATTACAGTTGAGGGGAAGCCTTTTGAATGCAGGGTGAATTTGCCAGAGTTGGCAACTGTGTGGAAAGCGTTCCTGGAAGGAACGTGATGATTTCCGTGATGATGCTCTTCACTCAGTCATTTTAATCGTGTAGTTATAAGCTTCCAGAACCCTTGTTGGGGATTGTCAATGTGTTTTGTTAACACCAACCAGGTCTTGCATTAGCAGCTACCATCCTTTGTGGGCCCACTGTCTTAATATGCATCATATGTAGGGTGGCCAGGTCCCCCCTGTCCACCAGTGGGAGATGGGGGGTAGGGTTCCCAGATCCAGCTTGGGAAACTCCTGGAGATTTGGGGGGGAGGTCGTACCTGGGGAGGATAGGGACCTCAATGGGGTACAATGCCATAAAGTCCACCCTTCAAAGCATCCATTTTCTCAAGGGGAATCGGTCTCTGTAGTCCAGGGATGAACTGTAATTCTGGCAGATCCCCAGTTTCTACCTGGATGCTAGCATCCATAATAGTATGTGACATTCAACCTCTGTTGGGCAAGAGTCACAGATGGTAAAGGGGAGACAATGGCTCAGAGGGAAAGAGTCCCTGTCCTGGTCAGAGCCCATAGGCAATAGTTGTATTTGATCCTTGAGTAACCTTATGAAAGTTCAAAAGGACGTGAACTCTATGATCCCGTTTAGGTAAGGTTCCCAGCTATTGATTTGGAATACCTGGACATTTTTTGGGGGGGTGGATCCTGGGTAGGGATACCATTCCCCAGCAGGGGGATCCCCTGTTTTTGTCAAATCCTGCCCGCTGCCAGCCAGCTGGCCAGCAGGAGGAAATCCCCCCACCCCGACGCTATGCATGACGCGCTGTCATCCAGAAGTGACGCCAGTGCGTCGGTGAGGTGTGGGGGGACATTCTGGGGTTTTTTTTGGCAAAACTCAATGGTTTGAGGCTGTTTTTACCATAGAGTTTTGCCCAAAAAGCAGAGCGTCGCCCCCAACGTCTCCAACGAGCTGACAGTATTTCTGGGTGACGTCGGCGTGTTGTGCAACATCCCCACCTACCCCTGGAATACACACACCCCAGTCCTCCCACTGGCACGGTGAAGGGACCTGGCAACCCTAATCCCGGGAAGGATGGGGTTTGGGGAGGGAAGGGACCTCAGCAGGATACAATACCATAGAGTCCACCCTCCAAAGCAGCCGTTTTCTCTAGGGGAAGTGATCTCTGTAGTCTGGAGATCAGTTATAAAAGTGGGAGCTCTCCAGGCCCCACCTGGAGGTTGGCAACTCTACATTTAGGGCTACCAAGCGCACATTCCCCTCCCCCAGTTCCATTGCTTCCAGTAGCAGCAGGAGAAAAAGTAAAATGAAAAGTAAGGTCTCTCCTATGAAGTTTTTACCATAGAGTTCCTGGCAAAAACAATCAAGAAAGCAAAACAGAATAAATCAGAAATGCCTCCTGGCCTCAGATCCCCTCTCTGCCATGAGGCTGCCTGGATGACCTTGGGCCAGTCATACAAACACAGCCTAACCTACCTCATAGGGCAGTTTTGAGAGTAAAATGGGGAGATAGATAACTATACACACCACTCTGAGCTCCCTAGAGGAAGGTACAACAATTCTTTTAAAGCTAACTCTGCCAAACATCTGGGAAGAATGGGTTTTACCTGCCAGCTAAAATGTAAAAAGGTTGGCACTAGGGAAAACGGCTGTGCAAAGGGAATTTTGGTTATAGTCATTGCAGACTAGCTTCCAGTTAAATCCAGCGTCCTGGGTAGGTGTTAAATTTCCCGTTTGTGGGCCTGTTTTGCACTTGAGTTTACAACTCAGTACTTTGCAGGCTGGCCTATGGTTTTTTTGGAGCAGGGGTAAATATTTCCCTCCCTGTCTTTGTTTTCCTGCTCCACCATCTCAACATCTTATCTCCTTTTTTAAAAGCTAGGAACCATGTTTCACCACTTGGCTTTTGCTGGAATGCTTTCTTTCCTGAGTTCAGTCAACTTAAATTAAATCTACTTAATTCTGGAGATCTAACACAATCCAAGGCGAAGGTGTGTGGCTGCAGGCTTAGGATAGGAGGATTTATTTCATCAATCCCCTTCTGTTATGCTTGAGCTCTTACCACCCACCATTTGACAGCGGTTGCTGGGGGTTTCTCAGCACAAGCTGTAACAAATCATGACTTTTGCAATTAATAAAACCGCACATTAGTGGTCTGACTACGGGATGTAGGTACCAGGTTGGGATCTCTCCCCCTCCCCTTTCCTTTTCAGCTGCCTCTTTTGTTAGCACAGATGTGCGTGGCTGGCTTTGGCACCCTTGGATTTAATCCTGCTGATGAGTGCAATGTAATCACCTGTGTCAACGTGTCCAAGCAATCCATGTGCAGACCTCAAGTTTTTACTGCCGAGTGAAAAATGCAAAGTGATTAGCCAGAGAGATGTCATGTCCAAATCTTTGAAATGCGGGTTTTTAAGTTCAGTGCCAAGATGACTAAAGATGAGTACTGTTGGAACAGTAGGGTACAAATGTGCACAACATTTATCCTGAAAAGTGCACAAGAAATATGGCAGCGGGAAGATGGGAGAGTTCCTAAAGTGATGTTAGTGTCTAGCTCCAAGGGCTCCAGTGTGGATATCTGTTGTTGCAGTCAGATGCACATGTTGAGAATGGTTGTATCCTTCCTTATTCATTTTATTAGCAGGAGGATATCCACCAGGAAGGAGCAGTTGTTGGTGCTAGGAAGTGCCATCAAGTCGTAGCTGACTTAGGGCTACCTAAATGGGTTTGCAAAGGCAAGAGACCTTTAAAAAAAAAAAAAAGCTTAAACTTTATTGAAGTAAATATCCAAACACATAAACAGGAAAATTCAAGAAGAACAAATAAATACATAACAAATCATAACCGTAGTTAACACAAACAGTAATACATTATAAACAATACTGAACTAAAGAGAGATAAACATGCAGAAACAGCTAAAAGTCAGTATACAGCATTTATAGCATCTAGAATAGATCCAAATTCTTTATGAGATGGCAAGTATTCAAAAACTGGGAACCATAGTTTCACAAAATTCGAAGTGTAGGGTTCAATTTCACCGTGTTTTAAAGAATCTGTTAATTTATCCATTATACAAAATTCTTGTACCTTTAAGAACCCATCAGAGATCATAGCTTCTGTGTCGCAACCCTGGGCTGCCTTGGTGGTCTCCCATCCGAATACTAACCAGGGCCGACCCTGCTTTAGCTTCCGAGATCTGACAAGATAGAGCTGGCCTGGGCCATCCGGGTCAGGGTCTAGGGTTGCCAAATCAGTCTTCGCCGGGAGCGGGGGGGCTCCCGGTTGGTGTCGGGTGAGTGCGCGCGCGCACCACGTGCACGTCACCTGGAAGTGACGTAGGCACACTGGGCACGCTGGGGGCGGGGCCACGGCCATACAAGGGAAAACCATAGAGTGGCCCCGCCCCCAGTGGCCCCGCCCCCA
>NW_015174276.1:415098-429828 GCF_001447785.1 Gekko japonicus
GCAGTTCCCCTGGGTGAGGTACAGGGGGGCGGGGCACATGATGAAGCCCCGCCCCCTGCTTCCGGCCGCCCCGCTTCCGGCCCTCATTCAGCCAGGAGGAGGCAGGAGAAGAGGGAGGGTAAGTTGCTTCCTCCCTGCCTTTCCCCACCCCTGCCTGCCTGGGGCCAGGGAGGGCCTTTGCGGGGCTTCCTTGCACTCCCACCGGCCTTGCAGGTCCACCGCTGGGCTCCTCATGGGGCTCGGCAGTGGAGCTGCAAGGCCGGTGGCGGCCGGGACCGTTGGGGGCAGGGTGTGTGGCCTTATGACACACTTCCGGTGATGTCAGGGGGTGTGGCCTTATGACACACTTCCGGTGATGTCAGGGGGTGTGGCCTTATGACACACTTCCGGTGATGTCAGGGGGCGTGGCATATGCTAATAAGTTATGCTAATGAGTTCCCCTAGCTCTTTTTCTACGAAATGACCCCTGATGGGAACATATTCCTGATAAAGCGACACCTTTTTGCAGTGTTGATTTTCCAGCACCTGGAGGAAAACCCTGGATTGGCATGTCAGGTTTTTTTTTTTATCGTGGCGTGAGTTTTCCAGTTCAGTAGCCGATGTTGCCAGAGGGAGCCCGAGAAAGCCGTAGGTGGGCACGTATATGCTTTAGTAAATGTCCAAAATGCAGTAAGTATTAATGTTTACCAGCAGTTCCTAAAATTCTAGAAGGCTAAGCAGGTAATGTTAGAAATGTTCATGCCATCCTTTTGCCATTCAGTAAATGTTCTTGACTGATAGATGGCTGAAATGAGGACATTTACTGATGACCTTTAGCTGACTTTGACATTTAGATGTAAATGTCAGAGTTTTCTAGCACTTCCCCTTAGGCCTCCTGCAATCTTAAGAGTTACCAGGAAATGTCCATATTCACCATCAACTTCTGTGTAACTTTAAAAACCTACACATTGGCTATATCAACAGAAGATCCAATAAAGAACCCCATAAACCTTTTTTATTTCTCATCTGAGGAGACCAAAATAGTCACAGCGCTCTGCAACCGAATTCTAAAATGAACAGTTTCTCCTATGACTTCTCTCGGAGCGTTGCTTGATCAAAAACAAGATTGTATTGTTTAGCAGATATCGTTGAACAAAGTTCTGAGCACTGGGTGTTCCCTAATCAGTCCAGTTTGCTGCCATATTTAAGTGGCTGGCGTATTATGAATCTGGCTAGTTAATGTTCCACCAGAAGTGATAAGATAAGGCAGTGGAAATGACCCTGAATTTTTACCTTTTTTATCAGTTATGAGCCTCCTTAAGAGTTATGGCCATATTGAATAACCTGACATATCATTAAATAATTTATGTTCTCACAAGGTGCTAGGTATCAGGATAATTCTAAGTTGATAGTTTGAGCTTTTCAAAACAGGTCAGAAGTGTATTTGTGGGCGTTGTTCCTTGTATCTAGAAAGCCGCCTTTTAAAGATTTACAACAGTCCTCCTTTCTAAAAACAGAAACGACAATGGCTTCTTCTTTCCAATACTGAGAGAGGAGAATTGCCACATTATAAAATACCGAAGTTATCTGCCCTTTGCTTTGACTTATTTGTCCTCTCAATTGTTGGATATGCTGTGCTCCAAGTTCTCTTTGGTAACTAGGGTTGCCAGTGATGCCCCCTCTAAGCTGTGGACTCTTGTGAGCAAAAATTCTAATTTGTGAGCTCCTGGCATTAAAGTTGTGGGCAGCCTATTTGGCTACTGCATAAATTACTTTGCTCTGGAGCCATCCTTCCTGTGCTAAGGCAAAAAATCTGTGAGCTGGCTAAAAAACTGTGAGCTAGCTCACACTAACTCAGCTTAGAGGGAACACTAGTTGCCAGCCTCCAGGTAGTGTCTGGAGTTCTCTTGGAATTACAACTGATCTGCAGGCAACAGAGATCAGTTCATCTTGAGAAAATGGCCGCTTTGGAAGGTGGACTCTATGGCATTATACCCTATTCAAGTCCCTCCCCTCCCTAAACCCCACCCTCCTCAAGTCCCACCCCCCAAACCTCCAGTTATTTCCAAACTCGGAGCTGGCAACCTTATTGATAACTTGATCAGTGTGTTTTTTGAACATGGATCTTCTGTCTATGTTGTTTTCTCATAAAGGCGTTCTTAAATATTTGAGAGATTTTAGTTCCTTTTTTAAATATCTGTTTCCCCCCCCCCCCTTATTTCTCTCAAGGAAAATGGCATGTACCTAAATGCATATATATATAAATGCTAGCCAAGTGTTTTAATCCAACTGTACAAGATGCTCTAAATATATCCATTTTGACAAACACTGTATATTGGGGTACAGGTTGATCTTTAAAGCAGAGCCTGTCTTAAGACTGCGTCATTTCAGAAAGCAGATATGTATTTGGGCACTCCTTGGGTGAAGCTATAGCAGACCCAGGTCCGAATCCCCACTCTGCCTAGGAGACTTGCTGAGTAACTTCGGGCCCGTCACTCTCCTTCCGCCTAACCAACTTTAACAGGATGATTGTTGGGAGGATGGAGGACAATTTTGCAAGTGCATTTGAGCTCCCATTGACGTGAAAAGCAGATTATAAATATCTAGACCGTAGACCATAAGGCAAATGCAAGGAGAAGCATGTCAGAGACCCCAGGTTCAGTCTCAAATAGCAATTAAAATAAGATAGCAATTAAGGAAAGGCCTTTCTGTGCCTGAGCCCAAAGAGCAGCTGCCACTGAGAGAAGTCAGTACTGAGCTACCTGTACAAACCAACAGTCAAACTCAGTATGGTTCTTTCATATGTTCAAAATATGCCAAAGAACTGTGGGGTGGTTGTTGGTACAGGTAAAAGAATGAACCATCAGAAATGATCTGTGGTTCTGAATACACAAAGTAACCTGTTTACTGAGGTCCAAACTACACATTACATCCACTACGTGATCATCACGGAGACTTGCAGCCATATGACAGTTTAGAAGCACAACAGGGGCCTGATTTGCTCGTTACTGTCTATTCCAGCAGCAGAGGCCATCCAAGTTCAGCTTCGCTGGCACAGATCTGTTTTTGATTGCTACTGCTGTTGCTTTCAACTACTTTCTTCACTGTTAATTGCACGGTGCATTGCAGTTCTCACACCAGCACTGTCAGATAAATTGCTGCTGTTCCCATTTTTCAGGTGAAGAACTGAGGCTCAGGGTCAAAGGGCCGGTTCATCTGGTCGAAAATCAACTTGCTTCTCTGTCCAAGGCTATACTTGTGTATAAGATCACATGAAGAAATGTACACACATCCATGGGATACACATTCAATATCCTTTCCTTTCCTCTATTAACAAGCTCCTTCGATTGGAAGTCTTGAGCCATACAATAAAAGCACAGTTCAAATATCAACAAGAATTACAGAATGATTGATGAAATAAAATTATGCCACTAGTAAAATCAAGATCTTGTCTCATTAATACTTAGCAGGAGAGTATCTCAAAGATATTATAATAGACAAGAGTTTGGCCACAGATTGCGTTAACTGCAGGGCTAATGTCAGCCAACAAAAAGGAGGTTGAATGGCAAGTTGGTACTTGCTCAAAATGGGGAAAATCCAAAGTTCTCACAATGAAGACCATCGATCACAAAATAACAGAACATGATCAGTGGTCTCAATCATGCCAGAGGCACAACCATGGAGGCAGCCAGAGAACTATTAGCAAATCGTCCCATCAGTTTGACTGTAGGCAAAACATTCAGTCTACTTAGCATAAATGTGCGGCGATTGCTAGGAACTGTAAGGTATTTTAAATATGGAGGGAGACTTGTGTGTGGGAGAGAGATTCCAAGGGTTTGGGTGGAACATGCGCGGTGACCTCGAAACTCCGTGCTAATTCTACCGAGTTTGATTACCCTCATTTTGATCTCTCTGGTTGGTTCGTAATAGCCCATATTTTGGATCGTTGTAAGGGAATGCATCCAATATGCAATCTTGTACACACATAAAAGAGCAAGCAGCCACATAAAAGAGCAAGCTGTTTTTAACTGTGTGAACCACTCCCTGGTTTATCCCGAGAATCATTACAAACCCCAACTCACAGTGCAACTCTAAGCAGAGGTCCACACTTCTAAGTATGTTGAAGTCAATGAGCCTAGGGTGTTAACACTGCTTAATCTTTGGCCTGCTACAGCTTCAGCTTACTATTGGGCGGGCCGTTTGTAGCGAAGGCACTGAACTCTGTGGTAAATAACAGCCAAGCAATACTGTCGGAAAGATCACCACATGCTTGGGGAATGTGCAGCTTCAGAATGCAAGCTGAGATCGCATGGTCATTTCTGCACACAGAAAGCTGGCATGCGAGGGGAAAGCATAGACCAGAATACCACTGACAGGCTCTCTTCACATGATCCAGGAGGGACAGATGGGTTTCTAATGTGAGTAATATTCAAATGCCCTGACCTCGATAGCTCAGGCTAGCGCAGTCTCATCAGATCTCAGAAGCTAAGTAGGGTCAGCCCTGGCTAATATTTGGATAGCCGACCTTCAAGGAATACCAAGGTCATGGCGTGTGGAGGCCGGCAATGGCAAACCACTTCTGAACATCTCGTAGCCTGAATACCCTGCGGCGTCACCGCGAGTCAGCTGTGACTCGACGGCACTTTCCACCACCACCAATATTCAAATACGTTTTGGTTTTCTGATGCGGAGCAGTCTGAGTACTGTCTTGATCCACTTCAAGGATGAATCCATGGTCCTCTTTCCTTTTTGTTCTGAAGTTTATTGAGGACGATTGAAAGTAAGTTTGCACAAACAATGTTTGGGGCAGTTCAGCATTCTAGCTCATGAGTCACCCAGGGCGTGCACACAACTCCTGCCTCCGTCTACTGATTTACCCAACAAAGCCTGCGGAAACTGCTTTTCTGTCACATTTGCATTATAAACTTACAGTAGATTTATTGTCCGATGGAGCTTTGAAGGTGACTGGATATAGTAATCTCTAGTGTGTTCTGCAAAAATACATTGGCTTAGTTTAGGCATCACAGGTGCACCTTCAGCTAACTATGGCTGCCAATCTCCAGGTGGGGCCTGGAGATCTCCCAGTATAATAACTGATCTTCAGGCAACAGACATCAGTCCCCCAGGAGAAAATGGCAGCTTTGGAGGGGGGACTCTATGGCATTGAGTGCTGCTGAGGTCCCTCCCCTCCCCAAACCCTGGCTCTGTCCCCAAAATCTGCAGGTATTTCTCGACATAGAGCTGGCATCCTTAACTAACTCGAACTAAGCCCAACATTCAAAGGCAGGCGCATCAATAAATTGTGGTTTATTTCTTTCCCACTTTCTTAACCACATTCTTAATCCTGGTCAAGGATCCCAATCAGAGAGAGAAGCTAGCCTCAATTTAAGGCTTGCCAAAGGGACAGAATAGTTGGAATTAGTTGAAGACTTCCTTCCAGTTCTGTCTTACTTTACCATACAAAAAGGGGAGGGAGTGTGGAATTCTGGCAATTAGCCTGGCCCATTTCCCTAATGCCCTATGGTTTGTGGCATCCGAGTTGATTCTGAGTGATTTCAATTGTCTGACCAAAGCTTGGTTGCTTTCTGGATATGTGTTGACGTTATGGTTGTTGATCACACACATGCATACATGTAACTGCCATATACTGAATCAAACCATTGGTCTTCCATGGTCAGTATTGTCTACTCAGACTGGCAGCCGCTCTCCAGATTTCCAGGAGAGTTTTTTCCTCATCACTTGCTACCTGATCCTTTTTAACTGGACATGCCAGGAACTGAACCTGGGACCTTCTGCATGCCAGGCAGATACTTTACCCCTGAGCCATGGCCCCTCCCCTGATGCAATATAATATTGGCTCCGCAATGGTCTGATCCAGAACTAATCAGCTACAACATGGCAACTGTGACATTTCCTGCCTCCCAAGGGTGCTGTGACAAGAATCGTGTTAAAGATTGTTGCCCAAACTGTATTTCAGGATCTCATTAACAGCACAATAAACCTGTGGTACTGAAATTAGATATGTTATGTCAGCCGCCGAATTGAAATGAACTAGTTAACATTCTGGTTCCCCTAGGAAAGATTAAGCTTCCTCTGAAATGCAGCTGCCTCCGTATCCCATAGGAGTGAGACGCAAATGCCATTTCTAGATCATTCGCCCACTTGGGAATTGCATACTTGACTGACCAAGAAATCCGGCCTATTGCCAAATATTAAAGCCAATGTGAGTCACTGGTTGGGCTGTAATGGCAGAAGTGCAAAATCCACACTACAGCAAATTTTAGGAATCTTAAGACTTCTAAATGGGGCAAGATGTGGCTATACTTTCTGTGGAGGAAGTCATTCCATTGGAAAATTGTACTGTTATACAATGTCATGATGCCCAATAAAGGGAGAGAGCCCACGTCTCAGTGGAAGAACACTGATTTTGCATGCAGAAGGTTCTATGCTCAGTGTCTTGGGTGGGTTTTATCCCGCAACTTGATTATACTGTTTTACTTAGCATGCCACTTTGAGCAGATCTCTGGAGAGGTTGTATATAAATATTCAAAATAAAGCATAAAGTGCTTACTGCTATCAGAGAAGAACCCATCCCAAAACTAAGATACGTGTGCTAAAGTAGCATAGGATGCACAGTTTGCAGCGCTAATATTGGGTATATTCATCATTTGGCTTGTTGAAAAACCGAGACATCTATATTTTTAAATTCCATAAGTAAATCTAGTAGTAGAATTTTATAGGCTGTTATGAAGGGTTAATTTTCTGTTTTTAAAGCAGTGAAATAGGTTTAAATTAAGTAAGTACTGTATTCTCATTTTCCCCTCCAAAAAGGCGGGGGAAGAAAAGTCCCCTCCCTCATGGTTGCAACATTTCTGGAAATTTTACATCTTGAAGTAGAAGCTCTTCTAACTAATTGTCTCTCTATGAGGAAGAGCTTGACTTGCTAAATTGCTAAACTTTTGCATGGCAGGTTGCTTCTTAGAGAAACCAGCCTGCCTCCCTTTTCCTCCCTCCTAGGGTGGGAAACTCACTTTACTACAGTAAAACCAGAATTAGGACAAAAAACTCTGTAGACTGTTCAAGCACGTTGTGTTTCCTTTGTGCCAATAAAAACCATGTTTTTATTGCTTGATTATCATGCAAGGTTTGTGTTTATGGCTTTGCAGAGTTACAATCCTTTTTATTAAAGTTAAATTTAACTTGGCCAGATAGCAACAGCAAACAAAGTTAGACTGTGTGCATAAGGATGACACCAATTTCTGTGCAAATATTTAGAGAGAGCAGAAACTACTAAAAAACATATGCTGCAAACTTCTCCATTCTGGCAGAGGTGAGAGGTTGGGTGGGTTGAATCGATGCCAGCTAGCCAAGAAAACTTTGTCTTAGATAGGCACGGTAGATTGGTTTCCTCCTTCCATCAATGTTTTAGTGATCCTGAGGTCACAAAAGCTCATTTTCTGCAAAGTAAAAGAGCCTGTTGACCCCGAGGGGTTGGGGAGGGAGCGGCTGTGGCCTTAGTGTGGAGGATATGCTGTGCATGGAGAAGGCTGCAAAATCAACCCCTGGCAACTCTGCTTAAAGGTAGCAGGAACTGGGAAAAACTCAACTCTGCCTGAGGCCGTGGAGCGCAGCTGCCAGTCAGAAAAGACAATGGCGACCAAGAACGTCTGACGCAGGGTAGGGCAGTTTCATATAGGGTTGCTGCCAGTGTCTTGGCAAATGTTGGAAGATTTTCTGGGTGGTGCCAGGGGAGGGCTGTGTTTTTTGTGGGGAGGATGCAATGTCACTTCTGGGTGACGCTCTAGGAATTTCTCATAATCTCTATGGAGAGCCCACAGAGTCATAGGAAAATTCCTAGAACATTTCTATGGAGGCCATTTTCTGGCTGTTTTTTCCTTCGACTCCTCAGCTTCTCAAGGATGGGGGATTGGACCCAAGGGCATGCAGGTGGGCAAACGGCAAGTATCGTTTCATGTGTTCATTTGTGTTTCTTGGCCGTGAAATACCTTTCCTAGAAATACTTGTATGGTACCAGTTCTGGGGTTTTTAGGCACCATGTTCAAACTGCCTTTTCCCACTCTCCTCCAAGGTCTTAGACTGCTGATTTGGTGTGATTTATTTAAAAAATTTATACCACACACTCTTAACTGCTGGTTCCCAAGATAGCTTACACACCTTCCCGTCAGTACAAATACAATTCCTGTTGAATTGTGGTGCTTGGGATTTAAGTGTCAGTGATTTCAAAAGTAAAAATGGTCAATAATATCACCCGCAACAGGTGGTAGCAGCCAGAATCAGATAGTTAACACAATGCTTCTGTTTTAATAATGGCTCTAGTGAGTATATTTTATTAACAGGTTTTTATGCTTTTTAATGCTGCTGTTAGTTACTTTATTATCACTCTTTTTAGTCAACCTCCTCGAGGATTCTTTCCTAAGCAGAACTGTGGAATATATACTTACTAAATATGTAACTGACAGTGGAATTCAGGAAATCAGTACAGGTAAGGTTTCCCTTGCTCGAAAGCCAGTTGAATCCAACTCTAGGGTTGTGGTGCTCATCTCCGTTTCCAAGCCGAAAAGCCAGCGCTGTCCAAAGACGTTTCCGTGGTCATGTGGCCAGCATGACTAGACGCCAAGGCTCACGGAACGCTGTTACCTTCCCACCAAAGCGGTACCTATTTATCTACTCGCAATTTCTTGCTTTCGAACTGCTAGGTTGGCAGGAGCCGGAACCAGAGATGGGAGCTCAACCCATCATGCGGCACTCGGGTCTCAAATTGCTGAACTACCGACCTTCCAGCCTGTAGTTCAGTGTCTTAACCACTGAGCCACTGCAGCTCCTCAATACAGGTACTAAGGTCAAATTCTGCAAGACCAGGGAGAGATTCCTGGGAAGAAGCATGTCACTTCCCCAATGGCCAGGAACCAAGGGAATTCTTCTGCAGTCATGTTGACCTACTGCAAGGCGGAAGCTCTGCCCTTTCACTGGGAGCCAGTAGTAATTTAAAAATGTCAATGCCCTGCCTTATACACATGCATTCTGACCTCACTCGAGGAGGAGGGGGCAGATGTTCCAGGTGTGCATGCTGTCTTCTCAGCCTGGTGCTTCTAGAGGAGTGATGGACCTTGGCAGACAGCTGCAGTTTCTTTACCTTGGGTGTGTGATCTCCAAGGCTGAGATGCAGAGTTCGGTGTCATGTCTTCTATCTTCAAGCAGCCTCCAGGGAGCTCAGACTGGATTTCAGGCAGTTCAAAGCCCCGTATGGTTTGGGACCAGCATACCTGAAGGACTGCCTACACTCATGCATCTGCCTGACCACCACAGTCATCTTTGAAGGTCTTTCTTTGTGTACTGCCCAATTTCGGAGATTAGGAGCAGGTCTTCTCAGAGAAGGCACCAAAACTCTGGTACTCTATTCCCAGGGGAATTCTGTTCCCTTCTGTCCTCGTCTTCCACCAGCAGGTGAAGACTTTACTGTTTCATTTGGTGTCCCTTTGGTGGATCACTTCCTAATCAGTGTTTGAACTGCTGTTTTTGTTGTTTGTACATATTTTGGCTCTGTTTTTGATTGTTTTAATGAGGTGTGTTTTTTGAGGGAGGTTGATTTTAATGGTTTTAAAATGTGGTTATAGCGTGCATGTTTTGATTTGTTAGCCACCTTGGGGGCTCCTTGTAAGAGCATAAAGATAGGATACAAATTTTGTAATAGAGGTAAATGAAATAAATGAGGCAGGATTCTTCTGTCGAATGTTCATATTGGCTTCCTTAGGCCCAGAGATTCTATCCACGGTTTTGGAGATCTGGGCAATAACTTTATACAGAAGGGCAACAGTGGGAACAGATTCTGCCTGAAGATAGGACTGGATGACCATGTGGGGCTTGAACAAGCAAAGGCCTGTTCTCCGGAGATCTACGAAACAGCCCCCCTCCCGGATTGATTCCTTGTGCAAGAGCTCGTCCATATGTCCACTGCTGACTCCTCATATGGGGTTATCTTGAAAGTAAAGCAGTATCACATTGGCAGCCCCAAATGGCATCCTTTGTGGCCTTATGGAAGGCAAAGGATTGTGGGTCTGCTAAGAGACTCTGCTTTTGTGTGCAGTGCATTTTTAAATTAAAAATGGCAAGTTCAAGAAGAAGAGGGGGAGGGGGAGGAGATTGGATTTATATCCCGCCTTTCACTACCCAAGGGAGTCTCAGAGCTGCTTACACACTCCCTTCCCCTCCCCACAACAGACACCCTGTGAGGTAGGTGGGGCTGAGAGAGCTCTGACAGAAACTGCTCTTTTTCAAGAACAGCTGTGCCAGAACTATGGCTTACCCAAGGTCATCCAGCCAGGTGCAAGTGAAGGAGTGGGGAATCAAACCCGGTTCTCCCAGATTAGAGTCCGCGGACTTAACCACTACACCAAACTGGCTAAAGAGGGAAAGGATGATTCTCAGACTTATTTTGGGGATGGGAATGCTGCCCCTGAGTGAGCGGAGGTTCAAAGGATGTTCCTCCAGCCAAGAGGGAGGCAGGGGATGTGGTAGTAGTTAGCTATGAAAACCCAGCTGGGAAACCTTTAAAGGCAGTTTCCTTTCTGCCCTTAATTGAAGCCAAACAAGCCGCAGGTGGAGAAGTGGTGACAGAAGCTGGCAGCAAGGTGTGTGCACCGTTTCATTTCTCTGTGCTCTGTGCAAAGCTTTTGATGTGATAAGTGGTATTGCTCCATCGGTAGGTCTACAGGGTGCAATTGCCCTCTGATAAATATGCGCTTATGGCCTGCTATAAATGTTAACAGTGACAGTTTATGGCAGGTAGATTGGATGCTCTGAACTGCAAGTGCCTATATTCAGGGTTGTTTTCAGGGAACTTGGCATGCTCTGCATTTTTGTAATTGTGGTTGAGAACAATGCATGGGGAACGATGGACTGAAGTATGCATTAGAGAGTTCTTTCCCTTTGGCGCACGGAGTCCCAGTCCGAGGCGTGTTTGCACACGACAGTCAACAGTCACTGTGTGCGTGCATTCATTTGAAAGGGGAATTCATCCCCATTTTGTGATGTTAAACCATTGTCTATTCAACTGTGGAAAGCCTGACAATGCACTGTATAGTAGCGCCCTGTGGCATATTTTAATTAGGGGATTAGAGCCTTAGAAAGTAGCATTGCAGAGCAAAATGAAAGACCTAAGAAAAATAGGGATGCATGGGGCCCCCACAAAGGAACCATCAATTTGTTCCTGTGCCAAAAGTTAAGTGTTTTCTGCAAACAGCAAAATCCATACTTGTTGCATAAGCATTGGATGTCATTTCTTCCATTACAGGATCCATCTGTTCTTCACAAGGGCATACTTCCTTGGATCCCACTAGATTGGAGTTTTTGTAGTCATATACTAGGTCTTGCTGATATGTATTTCCCATCGCTGTAACTTGTACCCCATCACTGCACAAAAAGAATAAATGATTTGTATTCATAGGTGTTGACTTTATAGAAAAAATACACAACAGTCTTTAAAAGGAAACACAATATATGCCTTGCTCTTTTGTGAGGTGGTAAAATTCACATTAAAAGAACCCAAGATGGGTTCAAATGTAAATTATGTGCATTCATTGGTAATGGAAAATGGATTTTGCTCACTGGATGCTTATGGAACTTGCTTTGATGAGTGAGTGTTTGTAAAACTTGGTATTTGAGCTCTGTAATCTTTCCTGAAATTCAAGATACATTTTTGTGATTAAAACCATGAAGACATCCTATTATTTTTTATAAGCACATTAACTCTTGTAATTTATACAGATTAGTTTGCATTTCACATGCCAGCCGCACGCATCATGATTTATTAAGGGAAACAGTTTTCCACATCTGGTTCTGTTTCTTGATTCATTAAATTTTGATTGAAGCTTAAAAAAAGAAGGTTGTAGGAAAATCCCGTAACACACTTGTCAGTTAAAGTGATTGCTTTTCAGTTGTTTGTGTCTGTTTGCAATTCTGTTCCATTGTCTAAATTAAAAAACCAACTGATAGCATCCCATGACTTCTCATTTTGAACTCAAGCTTGGAGTTGCTTTACCAGCTAGCCAACCATGGGCAAGAGGGACCCGTGGATTATGTTGTGGAAAGTCTGGCACAAGGACAAGTATCAAAGTATGTCACTTCTGTGCATTCCTGGTTCTGAAAAACAAAAACAAACACATATTCTGTGGTGTGAACAGCCTATTAAAACTAAGTACTATTGGCCAAAGTTGCAAAATTCTTCTCTGGCTACCTCAATGGAGAGGCTAACAAGTGATGCCATAGCAATTAAGCTTCTTCATCGCGCTATGCTGAGTTCCCCCTCTGATGTTTGAGATGTCCTCAGATGCTTCTCACAGGATTTTAAATTGACTTTTATAGCCATAAACATGGCAATTAGACAACCTAATATTCCCAAGATGCTAGCTTCATTTCCTGATTCCATATTTCCATGGTGTGTTTGCAGAAATACAAAATATATAACCCCCAATGAGCAGATCATACTCACAAGCTCTCGCCTTTTCCTTCTTTCCTTGTAGATAGGTTCAGGTGGGTAGCCATCTTGGTCTGAAGCAACAGAAAAATATTTGAGTCCAGTAGTACCTTTAAGCTTTCCTGTGCATGTACACTTCTTCAGATACATTGAAACAAGACTTCCTCGCCCATTACATATAGGTAGAGAGAGGGTGTGCGGGGGTAGTTGCCAGGAAGGGTTAATAACACAGAAGCTTACTTACACCCAGAATCAAACTTTGTTGGTCTTAAAGGTGCCACTGGACTCAAACTTTATTCTCTTCCTTCCTTGTGTTTGCCCATCTTTCTGTTACTGCGGAGAACCGGGTTTGATCCCCCACTCCTCCACTTGCAGTTGCTGGATGACCTTGGGCAAGCCATAGTTCTGTCAGAGCTGTCCTTGAAAAGAGCAGTTCTTGAAAGTGCTCTCTCAGCCTCAACTACTCACAGGGTTCTCTGTTGTGGGGAAGGGAAAGGAGTTTGTAAGCCGCTCTGAGACTCTGGGGCAGGGTATAAATCCAATCTCCTCCTCCTCTTCTTCTTCTTCCTCTTCTTCCTGGTGTCTCTCCCCTTAAATCCCATTCAAGTATGTTTTAACTTTGTTTAATTCCATAGGATCTTGTGGCTCTGGTGCTAAAGCAGGGCTCAGAAACACCTGGTTACAGTAGTACTTAATTTTTAGATCGTGAATTAGGTGGCTTCTGGAATTCTTTTTTAACCTGTGTATCTTGAGACCCACGATCTGAGTGATTTATACACACCATGTTGGAAAGTTTACTTGCCTGTGTTACTATTTCCAGGTTTTTGCTGAAAGGGCATGTGAAGGGTCTCTGGGTACAGCCGTGCCTTCAAGTTTGGCCTGGCCACTGCCACCTGCTTCCCTCCCTTTGCTCCTTCCTTCCTCTGTCTGCACACAACTCCAGCTGCTGCAGCTGCTTCTAATGGTGAATCTGAAGTGATATGGGGGGCGGGGGACAAAGTTGCCCTTTGGGATTCAGTAAGGAAATTGTGGCTGTGATGAGCCTACCGGGGAGGGAGCTCAAAAGGCACCTGTTGATATTGTCTAAAAGATAGCTAGAAGCTCAGTGAGGCGTTGGCAAATGATGGAAGGGGGCCAGTTGCATGTTTGTGGGGGGGGGAGGGGAAGAGATTTTACAGTCTAAAATGGAAAGAATGTTAGCATGTGTTCTCAACATATAAAAATGCTTTCAGCATAGCAGAGGTTTAATTGCTGGAATTACCTTGTCAGGAGTCCTTATCAGCTGCTGTTCTACCGATTGTTTGGGTTAGATAAGTGCTGAAGGGTGATAAATCCATGATAATGTTCTGCCAAGTGCAGCAACTGTTCGAAAAGTGCTTCCACTTCCTGGGAGTCTGAGTCATTACTGAAGGAGCCCAACCTTGGCTGGATCTCCCTTTCCTCTCTCTGTCCTGCTTGAATGCCTTTCCCCCTGTCCTTCACGTAAGTCTGGTTCCACTCACTTTCTTGAAATGTATTTGTAGAATTTGCCAGATGATACCTTCTCCTCCCCAGTTTCCTATTTGTGAGAGTCTTGCAAGATTGTAAGGTACATTTAAGATGACTTCTTTTAGTGATTGGGGGGGGGGGGATGTGTTTCTCACTCCATATGTGGCCAACCAGATTTGATGTATTGATACGCATGGAAGCTTATGCCAGTGTGGCCTTAGTTTTTAAGGTTCTGCTGACGTTCTGTTTTATTGTGGTAGTGTGTGCAA
Source organism: Gekko japonicus (assembly GCF_001447785.1). NCBI lineage: Eukaryota > Metazoa > Chordata > Lepidosauria > Squamata > Gekkonidae > Gekko > Gekko japonicus. Next base: position 429,328 of record NW_015174276.1, read on the forward strand.
TTGTTTAAGTAAAGAGCGAATGGACAATGAGGTGGTGCCTTCAACTATGACCTTAGCAAAATCATTGTTGGTGCCATCCTTCTGAGTAAGTTGTTGATGTGATGATGAGCATCATAGGGACATATGCACAAATTGTGGTTGAGATTTTATTTAGTACTTACCTATCCCTTTCTCCAAGGGGTGACACACGTGGCTTTCCCGTCCTCCGTTTTATCCTCTCAACAGTCCCATGAAGTAGGTGAGGCTGAGATGGAATGGCTTGGCCCAAAGTCACCCAGTTGAGCTTCCATGACAGGGTGGAGATTTCAACATGGGGCTCCCTAAGCCTAGTTGAACCACTACACAACAGTATCAGAATGCAAGGATGAGCTAGTAAATGCCCCAAGTGTGATCTGCAGACAAATGCTAGAGGGAAGAGCTGCTCATGTCCTGTCGCTTGGGTCAATGCCTCAGTGCAGCCCTTTTTATCGGTCTAGGGAGGGAAAGGGAAAAGAGAAATCA